>NW_009713131.1:0-78057 GCF_000703405.1 Apaloderma vittatum | reverse complement strand
TCAACTAGACCAAGTTGCTCAAGGCCTCATCTAACCTGGCGTTGAATATCTTCAGGAAGGGGGCTTCCACAGCTTCTCTGGACAATGTGTTTCAGAGTCTTGTCAGCCCCAGAATGAAGAATTTCTTGCTAAAATCCAGTCTAAATCTATTCTCCTTCAATTTAAATCCATTTCCTCTTGTCCTATTGCTGGATGCTCTTGTAAAAAGTCCCTCCCCAGCCCTCCTGTAGGTTCCCTTCAAGTATGGGAAGGCAGCCCCCCAAGTCTTCTCTTTTCAAGACTGAACAATCCCAGCTCCCGCAGCCTGTCCTCGTAGCAGAGGTGCTCCAGTTCCTGGATCATCTTTGTGGCCCTCCTCTGGACTTGTTACAACAGATCTATGTCCCTCTTACAGTGAGGACACCAGAACTGGATGCAGTATTCAAGGTGGAGTCTTGCAAGAGCAGAGTAAAGGGGGAGAATCACCTCTCTTGATCTGCTGGGCACACTCCTCTTGATACATCCCAGGATGGGGTTGGGTTTCTGGGCTGCATGAGGGCACTGCCGGATCATGTTGAGCTTCTCATCTATCAACACCCCCAAATCCTTCTCTTCAGGGCTACTCTCAACCCACTCTGTGCCCAGTTTATATTTGTGCCTGGGATTGGCCTGTCCCAGGTGCAGGACCTTGCACTTTGACTTGTTGAAGCTCATGCAGTTTGCGCTGGCCCATTTCTCAAGCCTGTCAAGGTCCCTCTGGATGGCATCTCTTCCCTCAAGTGAGTCCACGGCACCACACAGCTTGGTATCATCGGCAAACTTACTGAGGGTGCACTCAATGCCATTGTCCATGTCACTGACAAAGATGTTGAACAGCACTGGACCCAGAACAGACCCCTGAGGAACTCCACTTGTCACTGGTCTCCAGGTAGACATGGAGCCGTTGACCACAACTTTTTGAGTGCGATTCTCTAAACAGTTTCTTTTCCACCGAGTGGTCCACCCATCAAGTCCATGTCTCTCCATCTTAGAGACAAGGATGTCACATGGGACAGTGTCAAATGCCTTGCACAAGCCCAGGTAGATGACGTCAGTTGCTCTTCCAGTATCAACCAGAGCAGTAACTCTGTTGTAGAAGGCCACCAAATTAGTCAGGCACGATTTGCCCTTAGTGAAGCCATGTTGGCTGTCACCAATCACTTTGCTATTTTTCATGTGCCTTAGTACTGTTACCAGGAGGATCTGCTGCATGATTTTACCTGGCACAGAAGTGAGGCTAACTGGTCTGTAGTTCCTTGGGTTTTCTTTGCTTCCCTAAGTAGTTTACCTGTTACTTTTCAATATGTCAACAAGTAGTTTACATGTTGATAACACACATGACAAAATAAAAAGAAGGCACCTGGCAAAGGTAAACGTGTTAAAGAGGGTCAGTAAAGGTGTGTTAATTGATAGCAATTAGCAACTGTGCCGAAAATAGCTCTTTAGCACATGATATCATAAGCATTTCTCAGTTAAAACTAACCTATTGATTGTGGCAGGAAGGCTTAAGTGACTGGATGACAAAAATATTGACAAATTATTATTTTTTGAGCACATGGAAATGTGAGAGTGGTCTATTTCTAAAATGGACTTTCAAGAAAGCATTTGCTCTAAAGTGATTAAGATGTACTTGGTGATACTCAAATTCTTTGACAGTGAAATATGCTTCCCTCATTTAAGTTAGATTGAGAATCAATAGGAATGTACATCAAGTTGTATATCCAGGAATTAATTGATTGTGGTTATCTGTTTATTTCCAGTTTAAGAAAGCATTGTAAGGAGATGCATTTCACAACAAATGGCCTGACTTCCTGGCATCTATTAACACTCCTCAGTAAACAAGCTGTATAAATGGAAATGATCTTATGAACATTTAAGGGGAATACTCACATAACCTTTGAAATAAATAGTGCAGTTTTCATCCAACAGAGAGGCATTAATATTTGAATCAGCTTGCAGCCCACTAGCAGGGCTTATATTCAACTGTTACCCTAGTATGGCATTGCTTGCTTTCCATTGGTGTGCTGATATGATCCATTTCCTCTGGGTAATGCCATGCTTAAGAAGAAGGAGCTAATGAGCAATATTATAATGTAGATTTTAGAGCAGTTGTGAAAGAATCACAGATGCAGTTGAAAGCTTGTTTTACTTTTAAAAAATTACCTTTGATTCCTGAGCTTTTTAATACTTTCTCACTTTTCTAAAGGCATTTTATTCTGGAAAGCTGAACACACTCCCATTAGCAATATGCTCAGTCAAGAGCATCTGGAGAAATACATTTGTTGTATTAAAAAAACACATAAATATTCCCACATTTGCTTTGTGGGGGATAACACATAGCAGCTGTATTGTAAAACCTCATGCTTTGCAGAACACAGTCCATCAGAAGAGACATGTGTTTTGGTTCATCGCAGAGAGAGATGGCTATAAATCACCAGGTGGTAATAGGAATTGTCTGGGAAAGCTCTGCTTGGCAGCAGAGGGATGGAGGCGCAGAGGAGAGCTTGGTGGGAGAGCGGCTTCCCTGCCTGCCTGTCGCTCCGCCAGGGCTCTGGCACCATCATTTTGCCCCTACAGCCATACGTTCCCTATTTTAATTTCCTGCCCCAAGCAGGATAGCTTCCCCCTGCTCTTGGCATGGCTCACACCTCCCTGGGCAGAGATGCCTTTGCCTCATTTCACCCACTTTTGCCTCAAGCAAAAGAGCTCCCCATTCCTTTCCTACCATCTGCTTCCCTGAGGAGACTGCGGAGTTACTTTATTTACTGACACCCTGTTAGAGAGCTGCCTGCCTGCTAATAAGTATGATCTCATCAGCAGTGTTCACCTGAAAATCCTAGCTGCTTTTTTGCCAGGCACATGCAATATGCAGTATAGGTGAGAATGAGTGCCTAAAATGATTTTCTGATGGAGGTTCAAATCTTGGAGGTAATGAGAAGGGTAAGTGGTTACTCTGTAACACTAGATATGATTGCATGTCTGCTTTGTATTAATGGAGGTGGGAAGCTGCTTAAGAGAGCTGTGATTAGCTCCCATATGGGTAAGTATAGGTACCTTCCAAACTCCACCGGCAAAATTCAGCTTCTTAGACAATTCCTCAAATTTCCGGAAAAATAAATTTTTTTGAAGTCACCTGTTGATTTCTTCAGCCTCTGTTTCATAGAGAAAGACAAAGGTATTTTAGAAAATTTTTTTCCCCAGGTGGGAATCTTGTCTATTTAGTCAATCAACGGCATCTAGCCATGCAAAATGTTTCACTTGTTCATGTTTCTTACAGAAGTTTGGTTTTGAGCAAATACCCTGTTATCTAGTCAGTTTTGTCTTGCATTCGTGAACGAAGTGCCAAATTTTGGCCCAAGAATCCTGACTCTATGGTATTAAGACAGAGCGGTGGATGTTAGAAGTCTTTAGAAATGCCAGTCTCCTGCAGTAACAGTACTGAGTAATAAGAATAATTGATCTTTGTTTTGAGGTATAGAAATTTAATTTAAACACAGAAAGGGTAAAAGGATTGTACTGATGTGATTACTTTTTTGTCTGTCTATTTTACTTAAGAATATTTCTGTTTCAGGCATACTTTTGGGGAATTATACTGTGGTTGTGAAATACTATATTTCCATACAGTCTCTGAGATAATTCTGTTGGACTTGCCAAAAGTACTTGCAGGTAAGACCCCCCTGCATGATGCAGCAAGGATGTGCTAGAGGCACTGGAAGAAAACACATGCAACTGGAAATTCTATTACAGATCCTTTCAACCTGCTGCTTGTATTTTAAACCCTGAAGAAGATTTCTATGAGTCTGACAGGCCAGAGGGGCTTTTTTTGTGGTATGTTATTTGGAAGTGATGCTACAGGATGATGTCTGCAGAGGTTGGCTATGTATCTACACTGTCGGGCCTGGGATCAAGGTGAGTCCCTTACACAGGAACACAAGGTACTGCTGTGTCCGGCTGCTTCTCAAATCCCTCCAGAAGCAGAAAAAGAAAGAAGTTTAAAGGTACTGTGATTCCAGACCTTTAGTGTGAGAAGTGCCAAGTGTATGATATCTGCCAGAGTGTGAAAAGCCTGGAATTAGCAAAGGCAATTACTCACCAAGCAGCTCAGGGAAGGGGAGCTGCTCCTACAGTGTCACACAGTGATGACCTCCAGCAGAGCCAGCGGGGAAACAAAACACTTGTCACCCCTTCTCAGCATTTGGTGGAAACAGGACATCCTTTCCTTGTGTGGGTGCAAAGGGACAAGGATGGGAAATTCGCTTTTTAATTCTCTTACCAGAGACTGATACCCTGACACAGCTTCCATTCTTCAGCTCATTCAAGGAGAGCAAAGATAAGAGTGGTATAGTTTTCACTCCTTAGGCTTTTTGCTTAGAAGAAGCACTGTGAAAAATAGGACCAGGTGTTTAAGCCCTTTATTCCATCTGGTACTGGGATAACAAGGTCATACAGACATGTTGTATTTTATCTTTCTTGTGGGATAAAACAGAGGAGACTATTGGTAAAATCAAGACTTTGATATATAAAGATTGTAGGGTTTTTCTCATAGGCAGCTCTTGTTGCACTTTTACTAATGTTATTTTTTAAATGGAAAACACGGAACAAATTAGTGGCCCCTTTTTATAAAATGTTATAAAGCTTATGACATGGTTACTTTCATGAATAATGCACACAACCTAGCTAGTGAAGGGAAATTAATTTATACTAGATTAGAAACATCATTCTAATGATCTGCATTGGAAAGAACAGAAATAACAGAGGTACAACCAGTCTGGTGACTTCGACAGATTACTCTATAAGGTCATCAACACAACCCTTTAACACAACCAGTATTAGCCACTGGGCAAGGGCCATAGCAGCAATGGCACTGTAAAAGTGCAACAAGACTGTCCACTCCTGAAAGTTCACAATCCAGGGAGGTTGCTCTCTCTCTCAGACCTGCATTTCCCTTCACTAGTCCTCATTGTGTCCGTCTGAGTCATAAAACACTGCAGCATGGCTATTCCCAACAGTTCTGCATGTTGCTGTGGCTGAGCCCAGCAGATGGCGGATCTGGACCTGCTCAGGTCTCCACTTCTGGGAGTGAATGTTTGCTGGAATAGCCACAACAGGAACGAACAGTGTTTCTGAAGCATGTTTCTCTCTAGCACAAGGAGGAAAATCTTTGGTGGTGAGGTCATTAATATGTGTGTAAGCCTGCACAGAAAATCTATCTGTGGGTTAGGGCTGGGAGAGCCACTAAATGCTGACAGATGCTGTGTAACCCCTCTCCCTCCCCAAATGTGAAGGGAAATGGAATAAGGCAGACAGACTTATGGACTGGAAAATAAAACTAAGACAGCTTTAATAAAACAATAATAGTACTAATCAGGAAATACCGAAAAGAATGAAAACATATACAAATATATACAAAACTGATATTCAACCCTACTCCCCTGCCGATGGCAGCCACTACTGATGCTGCAGAGCAGGTGGCACCAGGAAAGCCCCAGGCTCAGTGGTAGAGGGGAACCACACACAGGAGCTGGATTTGGGAACTCAGGTTTAAGATCAAAGGCAGAAGATTGGATGGAGTCCTTGTGAAATGCTGGCCATTAGAGAGGAAGAGGAACACAAAGAAGAGCTTAAACCCTGTGGTCCCTCAACTTTATGCTGAATATGACATATATGGAATGGAATACTATTCTTTTTGGTAACCTGTCCTGTCCATTCTTCCCTGGAGTTGCAATATTTTACATCCTTGTGACCCCTTTTACTTCCCAGCACCCTCACTGTGGCACGCAAGATCTACCAGTGACCTTAGTTATTAGAGGAGTAAGTATAAGCAAGAGCCTTTTTGCATACCAGTCCCTGGCAGTAACTGTAAACACCAGGCATTATTGTTTCTAGTAGCAGACACTGTCTGCAAAAACATGCTCTTAACTTCAGAAAGTGCAGCCTCTTAGAAAAGATTGAGCTGAAAAGAAAAATTACTGAACAGAATTGGTTCTGTTTGGTTCAAGCCAGGACAGCTTCCTCTTAAGTCTGAGCAGAAACCATCAATACTGCTCGTGTTTCTGTGGTCCTTACAAAGGTGCCCAGACCTCTTGTTTGTTGTGCATGAGTGCCTTGAGTGACATCACTAGCTTTACTCACCATAAATCTAACTTTTCACTGCCTCCATGAGTAATGGTTTTGGATCTCACCGAATATACTCTATACCCACAGGTGGAAAGGCAAAAAAGAACAGAACAACACTGTTTACTTGGTTCCCTGCCTCCAAACCGAAGCAGAAAACTACTATTTACAGCAAACTAAGCTAGTAAAGAGCAAAGGATAACCTGGGAAAATTGCCTTGCTTCCAATTCACAGTTTAGACCTAATGTAGGCAGAAGGTATTACCATATTGCAAACATCATGTGGCTGCTGTGAAGGAGCTGATGCTCTCAGCTTAAATCTTCACTGACCTCAGAAGAAAACTATATCCAGAACAAGCTATTGAAGATGGGCACTTGCTTCCAGTTCAGGAGAGACTCTTGTACATCCTAATTATCAAGGTCTTTGTACACACCTCAGAAGATATTTGCAGGTACGGACACAGCATTCGGGAGGAAGTGGATTTAGTATTAGCTATCCCACTGCTGTTACTTATTGGCATATCCTGCCTCACTGGTAAACATGGGGCAGCTTTATCTCACACTCACTTAAGGATAAGCTACCTCTCAATTATTTTGTGGTAAACACAAGAAGGTATCACAATGGATCTGACATGTTACAAATTATCTTACTTTATGCACTGGTATTGTATTCTTTTGCTCATAACCAAAATGATGTGTCTGCCATCTGTTATGTGTGGCTCTTCTTTTCCCTGGCAAGTGACTTTAGCAGAAATAACATTACTTTAGTGACATATTCTAAGGATATATTTAGCTTTCATGATTATGGGCTCTGCTTTTTGTTTGTTTACATGGTGCATCTCTGTCTGGAGCTGAGATGCTTTACATGTTGGCACGGAAGGGGAGACAGGACCTGTAGCAGAGCCAGCATCAGAGCAGCACTGGTGCTGCTGTTCATGCTAGGCTTGTTATGTGAATAAATACAGATGTCCCATTTCTGATGCTGCCAGTTACAGACCTTTTACAAGTTAAAACCTCACAGAAATTACAGAAGAAAATAATAGATAGAGGGTCAGAGCTGGCTGCATCAGCTAACAGGTGGAATCCAAGTGGGCAGGAGACCTGGCTATAGTCATACTCAGAGACTTGTGGTCTTGTGGAGCAGAAGATAGTGGAGGTTTTCTAGCTCCCCAGAATTTAATCATTTCAGATGAAATGATAAAGCTCTTGTATGTCTTGAATATATTTTTGTTTTTCTTTTCCCCATGGAATACACATCATGTTTCATTGAATATAAAAACATTTTCTTCAAAAATACCTTTGCAGTTGAGATTGGTAACATGAGTTTCTTAAGATTCTTTTTTTGCAATTTAATGGGAATTTAGATCCAG
Organism: Apaloderma vittatum; assembly: GCF_000703405.1. Lineage (NCBI taxonomy): Eukaryota > Metazoa > Chordata > Aves > Trogoniformes > Trogonidae > Apaloderma > Apaloderma vittatum. Next base: position 70,556 of record NW_009713131.1, on the reverse strand, counting down.
CCGTTGGTCAGTCAGAAAACATCAGAGACTAGAAGTGAAAAAACTTATCTGTAACCCTCTCCTCACAAAATATGAACATGTAACATTATTATTTCAGATTTTAAAGTTTTTCTGAAAAAATTAGGAAATAGAAAAGGGAGGATTGTCAGAGCACTATGAAGTTAGATGTGGTGCCTACGCTGTTTATTTCATGAGAAAATATAAATACCCTATAGCAAGGTATGAACAATAGACTACAAAACAGAAAATATTTTGCAGGGCTGAAGTAGAAAAAAAAATCATAGTAAACGGAACATTTAAAGAGAAACCAAGATGTTTTCTATAAGATTATATAAAGCATACATTATGTGGGTAAATGTAGTTGTGGAGGCAATCTGGACTTTACCAATGAATAATAAAGCAAAACTTCCAAAAAAAGCTTAAAACTTGTGTCTCTCATTCTTTGCATTATCTATTCTTTTGAGTCAAGCCAGGAAATGACACATCGTTCTCAGAGCAGAAAGTCAAACATGAGAAGAATTGTAGGAGTGTTAAACAGTGAAGCCCTTAGGAGTGATAGAGCCTTGCAGAAAGGAGACTGGGAAGCAGTTGCAAGTACTCTTGGGGAAGCAGTGATGCTGAATTTGGAAACGAAGCTAATCCATTTGGAGAAAAACTGACGCGTATATGCAATGGGAAGGAAAAATCTCTGGGGCAGTAATGCTAAAAGCAAAGAGGACGTACAGGTAAGTATTTGCGATGCAATATAGCTTAAAAGGAAAAGGCTGGTAGGACATGATTTGAGATAGAGGGGAAAGTGGGGATGTGAGGACATATATTTGGTGCTGAGGAGCAGCAGCTCTCTTCCCACATGGCTCTGTTGGCTCTAAGCCTTGTTGGTTACACATGTTTGGAATGACTTCAGAGCAAGAAAGACTGACATATATAAAAAATTTAAAACCAAACAAAAATAATCATCTTAATTGAAGGAAGGGCTCAACAGAGGTACCTATTAGCAATTCATTGACAGGTGAAAACATCAAGGGAAATAATTGATTATTATTTCATATTAACCAATTAAATAATTTTATAGTGACAAGCAGAATTAATATTCTGATAATACAATGTGTTTGAAGGGAAAAAGGTGAGTTGATCCCTGTCTCTTCCAACTCAACAAATTCTATGATTCTAACTCTTTGGCCAGAAATTCCATGAACCATAATAAATTTGGAGGGGAACCCAACATGGATGGCAGCAAAGAACAAAGTTCATACTCCATCAGTGAAAGAAAGGGCTGCAGAAGGTGCAAAATAGGTGGCAAGGATGGCTGCCCCATTGCAGTTCCTGCCTTGTGTTCTTCCTCAGCCAGGCCTTAACTTCCTATTTTCTTAGTGCAGAGCTGTCACCTCTCTTCTGATATGCAATGTCATGTTTACAAAATAACCCCTCAGCCTCATCCTCGGGCTGTAACCAGCACCTCCTCTTACAGAGCGAGAGACTCTGTGCTTGTGGATGGGGATGTGGTGGTTGGTGGGGTCCAAGGGGTCTGAAGGCCACTTCCTAGCTGCTGTGTATGGTTACAGTCCTGCAGCATCTCCCAATTTGACGAGCCAAACCGTTTCCTGTCGTGGGACCTAAGGAGGCTCTGTCTTGCTTTTTTTTGGAAAAAAAAGATGCGTGAGAGACATGTAGCTAAGTCAGGAAAACACGGCTGTGGACAGTGTGAATCCTCACTGGCTGTTAACAGGCAGCTTCACAACCAACCTCTTTATCCACAGACGAGAGAGAAAACACTCGACAAAAGAGCTTAATGGCTCATTCTACTTTCACGGTGTTTCAAAGTTTCATTTGCAGTTGGGCAATGAAAAGGAGCCCACAGGAAACAGCTTTATCCCCGGGTGGATTTTTTTTTGTTTGTTTGTTTTTGTTTTTGTTTTGTTTTTGGAAGGTCCTGTACGCCTCCTGGGGAGGGTGACAGTGGGAGCAGAGCGCCTGCTTTTTGTGTCGGAGTGACTCTAGGAGAAAAAGAAGTAGGAGGGTTCCACCTGCCGGACAAACAATTAAGACACTTGCTCCTGAAAAAAGGGATGGGGAAGGTTTGCATCTGTCATTCTGTGTTTTTACCTCTGCGAGGCAGAGAGAGATTAGCAGCATAGGTCTGACCGCTTTGCTATCCGTGACAGCAGTCACGGGCAGGTATAAATTACTATAATGGCTTCTCTTGCAATGATTTTTTCTTGGGCTTAGTAGATTAGTATCAGAGGTTTCCAGATTTCCTAATTAGCTACAGACCTAAAAGCAATTAGCTTGGATCTATTTACATGCAAAACCCCCAAACTCTCCTGTCTATTCGACTGCTGGTTGCTGAAATAAGAAATCTAACTCCTCAGGGGTCCTCTCCCTTGTGACTAATGAGAGCTGCAGAGATTTGCAGGGCACGATGTTCATTACCTAATAGAAGTACTTTTTTTTCTCCCATGAGTCAGAGCTAATTTGATGTTCCAGCATAGAAAACTGAGACATAGTGTTTATTATTCACAATACAGAAACTTGTCACTTTTAGAAGCTGAAAATTGAAACATGAACAATAAATTACTGCTTTTGTGTCTCCTTTCAATCATTATCCTAAATTGCCCTACAGTTGGTTGAACTTCTTGCAGATCCCACCTGATCTGCCTTAGGACCTTTTCTGTTGACACGGGTTGGAAATTCAGGGACCATCATTTTGCCTCTTTGTGATTTTTATCTCAAGCTGTGTCCTTTGTCTTTAGATATTCTGAGGCATCAGACTGGGGACTTGAGCTGCTCCAAGCCCCACTATGACACTGGCAAAAAGAGCTGCAGGATTTTGCTGTCACACTGAGATTCCTCTTGAGATAAGAAGAGCTAAATGTATGTGTATATATATATATATGTATATATATAAAACTCTAGCTATCTAGATATTATGTGCATGTTATATATGTAACATATAGTATTGACATTAATAACATTATTTCCACTGATTTTTCAGCCAGTTCCTCACCTTCTCTTAGATATCGAGTTAGAAGTAAGGTAGAAGATATTTGAAATGGTGTATAGACTGCTAGAAAGTCATTGATTTCTTTTTTCTCTATAAAATGTGCATTCTCACAGTACACCCTGCAGCAAAGCAAACCAGTAACATCAGTTAGTGAGCATATTTCTAACAAATCTTGTGCGTGTCAGGAATATACAAGGCAGAGAGCAACAGTAAAAAAGAAAAAGATCACTAAAGCTGGCAGATGAGTCTTCTGCTTCTATAATGCCATAACAGTGCCAGAAGAAAAAAGCAACAGAGATCTGTGGAATGCAAATCTTCAGAAGCCAAGAATGCCTGCAGTTATAGTATGTAAACAATATCTAGTTTTGTGGTGGAACTGATTAGAAGCTCCACTTGTCCTCGAAAGAGCCAGCTAATGTATTTTAAAACCAGTCTGTAGCTGAATAAATGTACAATTGAACTTTCCAGGATTAAATAGATTCTTGTTACAGGTTAATCGTGATGTAAAGGTAGCATTAGTCTTCCTTCATCACCCCATCTTGGGACTCACTTTCTCACCTGCCATATATTAGTCACACATTTGATCGGGGAGACAGATACCACCTTGTGGAACTGGTTAAGTGTTCCCTATTGACTTCAGATTTATTGTCTCAGAAAAATACAGTGCTTCTGTAGGTTGTGAAGATAAAACTAAATCCTCTCTGTGTAGGACTCTTGAAATGTAACTGACAGGCATGCTCATTAGAGTGAACGACTGGTGACTCAGTGCATGAGGAAAGGACCAGTCCAAAATAGAGACCTGGACCTCACAGCAAATGGGTGGTTTGCAAGTTGGCTTCTTACTTCCCTGCTTTAGCCAGAACATTCATCAAATGCAAGAAGTCAGATTCTCCCTTTGGCTTTGCAGTAAGAAAAGAATATGAACCTGGAGATTATAATTAGTGTTTTATTGGTGGAGGGTGGAAAATGTCTCATGTGCTGTACTCACTGGTCAGATACGAAGCTTTAAATTAATTTTAGAGTACCCTTGGCTTTAAACTAATAGAACTGGAGTAGTCTGTTTTAGGCAGCTGCATGGCTATATACAGTTACTGTCTGCATTTTAAAGGGAAGGAATATGACTCACTTAATGTGAATTACTGTTTCTGACATGCTGTTGAACCAGAAGATCATGTCAGGAAGATGTAAATAATTGCATTGGCTGCTGGTTGCCATACTGTTACTTTCTATAATACAAAATTAATTGAGATGCAGCTGACAGAGAGATCTGATCCAAACATCCTCCAAGATACTCTTTAAAGAGAATAACCATAACCCATTTACTAGTCAGATTTAATACAGGACTGACAGGAGCTGTCTAGCTGCTGCCATCAGAACTTATTAATTCATTCATCTTGCTCACGTTTTGTCAGGGAGAACTAACTATAGAATGATTTTTTCCTAGAGACTTGCAATTGCCAGGAAAGGTTTGGTCACCTCTACTTCTGCAGAGTGAAAGAAAAGATTACGGAGAACCGCGGAGCAAAATCCACACAGCTCCCGTTTATTTGGAAGAAGAGTACAATGAGGGTGAAATAACAGAAGAAAAACCAGCTGTGCTCCGCGGATTAACTCCTGGAGATGCAGCCGAGTCGGGCGGGCGGCTGCCTGTGCCCGGGCGCTTCGCTAGAGGGAGGCAGAGGAGCGGCTTTGGGCGTCCTGCCCGCCCCCTCCCCTCCGCACCCGCGGAGGGGAGACGAAGTTTGGTGTCGTGTGGTTTTAACCACCGAGAAAGACTTCCTTCTGCTTCTTGTTAACCGGGCTTCGAAATCCTCCCTTTGCCTTCTGCGAGGGCCCGTGACCGATTAAAGAGACCCAGTGGTGGTGGCCCTTGCCGAAACGCCTGGGAGTCAAAATACACAAAATGCGGTGCCGCTACGTATAGTGTACGAATCCTTGCGGTACGCTGGCAACGTGCCTGGTGCTGGGATAATTTCTCCCTTATTCCTGCTAGGGAATGGATGACTGGGCATTTTGTACGGTGCCTGTGAAAGGAGAAAGTTTCTCTTCAAGCCAGGCAGGGAGCTAGCATCTGCAATTCACCTTTCCGTGTGTTGTTTTGCCAATGTCATCAATCTACACCACCCTTTATAAGAGCGAAAGGCAATCCGAGAACAGTGGAGTCGCTCCCTTAAATCAAAATAAACCCACCATGACAGATGAGGATTGCAGCACAAACCCCACTTGTTCCAGCCATGAGGTAACAATTGTCTCTTCAGTTTGCCCTGCCCAAAGAGGTCCAGGCAAAGAAGGGCATGTGGATTATGGAGGAGGGTCCTGGTTTCTGAATAATGTCCTGTTCAGGGAGGAAAAGTATGGAGGTGTCCAGCACAGACGACTGAGACAAGTGTTGATGTGGAAAAATCTGTTCCACCGTCCTTCACCACGGAGGCAACACCCTGCTGGGGTGTCCTGTGGGCACCTGTGGGCAGGTGGGAGAGAAGGAGCAATAGTCCTGGGATGCTACCTGTAGAAAAGGAGTCAGGAGAGGGGGGAAGAGGGAGGAGGAGGGAAAAATGAAGGAGGTCATAGCACTTTTTGGAAGTGTGTCATTGCAGCCAGCAGCAGTGAGTGATTTCTTTTTTTTTTAAAAAAAAAAATACAGAACAATCAGTATTTCATTTCATTTCGAAATGGAAAGCCATTCCTTAATCATTAAAAATGTACGTTCCATAAAATATGGATCAGCAGCAGGCCCCTCTGGTGAACAGTGAGTTACAGTCCTCTGAATTTGAACTAAATTATTTGTGTTGGGTTTACGATCTGGAATGCAAAGGCTTGTTCTCCAGTGCTTCTTTCCAATGATTTTAAGCAATTTTATTATAATACTTGCAGGTTTTTAATGTCTGAACAAAGCAATACATTCAAGGGTTATGAGAGGAAAAAGGGAAAGGAGACCAGAAAACCACCACTTATAATGGAAAATCATTAAAAAAAAAAAGTTGTAAAGCACTCCTGTGCAGGGGCAGGGGGAGAGGGAAGTGGAATTGAGTAATGGAATCTCAACGTATAATCTCTTCAAACTTTTAAGTGCTCCATACTGAATCATTTGACTTGAATCTGAACCTACAGTTGTAATTACAGGTCAGCTCTGGAACATGAGGGGCCTTGTTGCTTTGCATAGATACTGACAGTTTTGCCTAAAGATCCTTTCAAACCTAGTCTCAGTTCAGCACAGTCTTGTATTGAAACTTGACTCATCTTACATGACCTACATCATTAGTTGTAGCCATGAAAGAACATCAGAAATACATGAAGAATTCATATGTTTTGTCAATTCACAACAGCATCAAGCCCAGTCTTGCCTTGATCTCAGATTTGAAGTTACAATGTTTTTTTTCTGTAAGTTTGCTCAAACCCCAAAACTAATAAAACTTTTAGGCTGTCCCAAATTGAAAGCAGCTATAACCTCTGAATCTTAAATTAGAACCAGGATGCAGATTGTACATTCCTATTTCTTTCTAAATACTTTTGTTATATAGGAGTATGCAAAATCTCTCCTTCTTCATTGCAGAGGTTCTGGGAGAGAACTCTCACTTTTACTCTCTGCCTAAAAGGCGTAGTTTTTCTCTTCCTGCAAAAATTTAAAACATGTTGAAGAGAACTGCTTCTCTTCTGATTAATGAAGGCATAAGCTTGAAATCCATCTGAAGATTAAGGGCACTGTCTTCTCTATGGAGTTGCACTAAATTGAATGTTATTTATAATTTATAGGAATGCTGAGTAGGAGGAGACTCCGGCAATATATAAGCTTTCATCCATTAATTTAATGAATATAATTATTCCCTAAATCTTATACATAATTCTTGCCATGTTAGAAGGCTAGTCTGTACAGATTTTTCAGAGTATTATCACTAAACCTCCGTAAACTTCTCTCAACTTACTTCATTGGACATGCACTGAAAATTACCTCATTCTTCAGGGTACTGCATTACTACAGATTTTGCAGGTTCCTACCACACATATTCATAAATATTGTAGTGCAAAATACACATTATATAGAATTATTCACCAACCAGATGTAAATGCATTTACTCCTAAGCCCTGAGCTGTATCCTGCTGAGCACCCCTTCTCTAGCTGGAAATGGATGAAATGTCTCTGAACTTCAGAGCTGGTCACCAGTGTCTGATGCTGCTCCCACTGAAGTCAGTGTGGGTGTCTCTACTGATTTTAGGGAGAGCTGGTTTTGCTCTTCAAAGTAAATACTGCACCTCTTGCTGAAGAGCACCCACTGGGCACCTGTCAGAGCTATTCCAGAGCAATGACGTGGGGCTCAGACCCACTGCCGTTCTGCCACCTTGATTTGACTTTGATGTATGGGGTTTTTTTTGTATCGTGACATGAGGATGGAAAAGTACATCCTGAAAGACAGGTTTTCTGCTTGCAGAAGTCAGCATAGCAGTGTTGTTCTATCAACAAAACTGTTTCCAAATTTCGGGGCCAAAAGCTGTCTAGTTCAGTAAAGATAGTGCAACTCAAAATATCTGGCAGATCCCTGAAGATATTAAGGGCAGCAAAACATCTATGAGACTCTCCTCTGAACATCACAGATATCTGAGAATTAATCTGTTTCATAATTTCACTGTAAACTGTGAATTCAATCATTACTATGTACTCTCCAACACACAGTTAAAACTTTGTCTTCTAATATTTGATCCGTTGACTCTCTGATCTTCAGAGTGTCATAGGCATAATAATCCTAGCATAGATCAGTTTTTGTAAACAAAGTACTCTCAATAGGCAAAATAACTAGTCTGTCAACAAGACTAATTATGGTTTAAACTTTGCTCCATTCACAGGAACCTGTAAATTCCTTCTTTCAGAATAACACCTTTTACATAGTATTTCTAATTTTTACTTTTTGGACTTCTGTTGCAGTCTCTTTGAAATGCCTCTCATTTGCACTTTTAATCTCCTTTTTAAGCTTTTAACATTTGGCTCTATACACTCATAGCTGTGACAAATTTCTCCTCTAAGTCTTGGAGCTTTTTTTTACCCCCTACCAACTTTTCACAGAAACTTATATGGTCGTTCTTAATTTGAAGGAGTGCAGAAGAAGTAGATTATGAAATCAGATATTTCCTCGCATTTCTCCAATCTACAACAGACACCTAAGTGATTACAGTTGGGACAAAATCCAAGAGGAGGCATGGAGAGAGAAATTTCAATGGTATCTCGCTGCCAGCCCACTGAAATTTACTGAGGCTGAACTGGCTCCGTACTTCTGAAGGTGTGGAAGGGAACTAGCTGCTGTTTTTCTTACTTGTCCTAACAGGGCAAAAAACAGTTGCTGCACATCAGCAGCGTGTGCAACGATCAGCTGCTGAATACAGAGTTTGGAATGGGTAGAGCCTGTGAACACCTTTCAGAGAATCACAGAATGGTTTGAGTTGGAAGGAACCATTAAAGGTCATCTAGTCCAACCCCCCCCAATGAGTAAGGACTAGATCATGTTACTCAGAGCCCCATCCAACCTGACCTTGAATGTTTCCAGGGGTGGGGCATCAACCATCTCTCTGGGCAACCTGTTCCAGTGCTTCACCACCCTCATTGTAAAAAATTTCATCCTTATCTGTAGTCTAAATCTACTCTCTTTTACTTTGAAACTTACCCTTGCCTATTACTACAGGCCCTGATAAAAAGATTGTCCTCATCTGTCTTATAGGCCCCTTTTAAGTACTGGAAGGCTGTTATAAGGTCTCCCTGGAGCCTTCTCTTCTCCAGGCTGAACAACCCCAACTCTTTCAGCCTGTCCTTGTAGGTGAGGTGCTCCAGCCCCCTGATCATATTCGTGGCCCTCCTCTGGACCCTCTTAAGCAGGTCCATGTTCTTCTTATGCTGGGGTCCCTAGAGCTGAACACAGTATTGCAGGTAGCATCTCGCGAGAGCAGAGCAGAGGGGCAGAATCACCTCTCACAACCTGCTGGCTATGCTTCTTTTGATGCAGTCCAGGAAGCGATTGGCCTTCTGGGCTGCTGGTGCATATTGTAAAGTCATGTCAAGCTTTCCACCCACCAACATGCCCAAGTCCTTCTCCACAGGGTTTCTGTCAAATCCTTCATCCCCCAGCCTGTACTGACACCGAGGGTTGCCCCAACCCATGTTACACTTGACCTTTTTCAAACCTTATGAGGTTTGCACAGACCCAATTTTCAAGCAAAATAACACCCTCCAGTGTCATGCAGTACTTTGCTCGAGTTGGAGGCCAAAATCTCAAGAAATGCAAACATCTTCCAAAAGCTGCATATCCTGAATTTGAGGAGAAGAGTAAAATCACCATCTCCTCCCCCTGTATATCACTGAACTCAAGAGGAACCACAGGCTACAGAGCAAACAAGTGGAGATGCTTGAGGGTCTGCCCAAATTATGCGTAAAGGATTAACATCAGATAGTTACAGATTCAGAAGTAGGCTTAGCATTTTGTTGCTAAACACTGCTGCTTAAGCACTTGTATGAGACTAACGGGTAGGTGGATGATAATGCATTCAAATGGAATTTCCTATTTATAATACCTATATAATTGTCCTGTAAAGATTCTAATGGTAGAAAATTGAGATCAAGGTATAAGAGAACAGGAAGAAAGTGAAATTTATGACTGAAAAGTGACTGGATACAAGAAAAGGAGGAAAGACCAGCTGTGATCAAAACATGTAAACGGATTTTTTGACAGACAGCTTTTGAATCCAGTATATGCAACTAATCTATATGTGCTGACTATACTTAAAACCTCTCCAAGGTATAAAGAGTTGCTATAATGGATGTAGATACTCTATGGAGAAATTAACTGTAGGGCTGGGGACCTGAGGTCTGGAAGGGAGAACCAGGCTTAACTGTCTGAAATTCAGATTGTGAAGGGTCAAGTCCCAGCACATTCCTCCCATATACGTGGTGGAATACTTCACACTTTTCATTGTTTGCTGCTTGGGGAAGCAAATCAGGCTGTGATGTTTTGGGGAGAGGGATCTAGTGATCTTCTTAACACCAGAACAGAGCAGCTGTAACCCTTTAGTTTGGAGCCTGCCCAGCCTAAATCATAAGGGAGAGCTAGACTCAGTTAAGTACACAGTTACACACTCAGTTTGTTGGGATGAACAGTCTTAATCTGCTTGTCTAAAAAGAAGGGAACCCAGAGAAGCCAGGTCCATGCTGTGGTTCAAAATTAAACTAGACACTGGACCAATTTCCTGAACATTCCTCATCTGCCTCCTGGTTTTGATGCATAATTTTACCAAACTTCTGTCTTGTCCTACTGCCAACACATACACAGCACTGACATCCTCCAGTAACCAACCCATACTTGTCTTGACGAAGTAAAGCATCAGACTGTTGATAAAAGATAATAATAAATTGCTCCTACTCTGAAACCTGGAACAGGCATCCACAACAGCGGATACCCTGATAGTGTGACTACATTAAGAAGCAAAGATGCTTTGCAAAACCAAAGCCACACTAGCAAAAATGCACAGCAGCATCTTTAGCAAGTATGTGCTGAAGTCAGTGGGAGCAGCAGGAGAGCAGCACCTCTAGAAAAAAAACAATAAAAATTGCTCCATATGTTTTGAATTGGATGTCAGTACATAAAGAAGCAGGAGTGTGAATCTTCCTAATGCTTAAAGAATACAGAAAGAGTGGTGCTTACTAATTATCTTTTAAATTGGCTAATATGTCACCTGATGAGTATGTGCCTCACCTGGGCCATCTGGGAGTTTAGTAGCTGCATGAGGCATTAGGTTACATTACAAAACACGTAGGAATTCATTATCTGGGGCAATTCTCTTTCAGCCATTAAGCTATTCCACCTACTTGGAGCCAATAAGTTTACTTTCCCATGAAACCTACTCTGTATTCACTCCCCAAAATAAGTACTAATTAGCTAAAGATAAGAGTGAAATAAACCACTTTAATTGGGAAACAGAAATTGGCAGTTAAACATAAAAGTGTGTATGTAAATACACTGATTATCTTCAGAGTTTGATAAAGCATCTGTTTTCTCTGCAGAATGCAGGTATTTCTTCCCAAACCATGAGAACACTGCTATCATCTCAGTACCTTAATTATATAAATTTAAAAGAAGTTCAAAATAATTAAATTGACACCTTTTTGCCTATGTAGGAGATGCTAGTCTGTCTGTTGCCTAGGTATTACACTCCTTTAAATATGTCTAGTTAAAAAATGAAAAACATTCTACCATTCATTCCTTCTTCATGCAGACAGTGAAAAGTGAAAACTTTTCATAGAGCAAATTTAAAATTGTGAGAAACATTGCCATGACTATTGAAAGTGCCCATTCTTATTTTATTGCTTTGAACTTTATATCGTGCTTTATATATTTCAGATCCTGATGTCCTAATTCAATCAGAGCTTTGTGATCACCTTAAGCTGTGAGCTGTAGAATTATTTAAACAAACAATGTCAACAATTTTGTGTCAAAATATTCAGGACAATATACATGTCCTTGTGCAATGTCCCAGTTCTAGGATCATTCTCTAAGGCAAAAACATTCTACTCTGGTAGAATATAGTCAAACACCTCCACAAGGTCATTCACTGTGAAGCATCAAGGTCATAGAGTAATTATCCTCTCTAGACACCTCAGTTTTATTAGCATGAGTGCAGTTATTACTGAGATGCTCATCTCCATTCCATGGCAGAATTAACATATGTAAATATGACAGTAGGTTATATGTACTTGGACTGAGCTTAAACTGATGTGTGGCCTGATTTTTGGGGTCTTTGAGCATTCATTAAATTTTGAATGGCACAGAACTGTCACAGCTGAGCAGGTTTGCAGGACTGATGCAGTTCAGAAATCCAGTGGGGCTTCATTTTTGACAAACTAGTATAGCATCAGTGCAGAGCCTCTAGGTTTCTTGTTGGGGATAAAAGTTACTTCAAATTGTTTAAAATATTTTTTTGTGAACTATTTATTTTGAAAAATGAAGTCCAAAGTAGATACTGAAACAAATTATATAAATTCTTCACAGAGTAAATGCTATTTTAAACCATGCCTATAAGCTTAGAGTCAGATGATGATGAAGGCTCCTTTAAATTGAATGAATGCCTGGTGATCTCATGTCTGCCCTGCAACAACCCAGAAGGTTGTAGAGATCTCTTAGGACCTTTATATTCACTACTGGGGATAGACTTTGGCCTGTTCAAGAACTTCATTGGAAGAGTCCCAAGGGATATGGCCCTGGAGAGAAGAGAGACCCAGGAGAGCTAGCTGATTTTCAAGGATTACCTCCTCAGTCGCACGTATGGTCTATCCTGACTTGAAGTCAAATAAAAATGGCAGGAGGACTGCTAGCTAAACAAGGAGATCCTGACAGTACTTAGACATAAAAGCAAAGCATACAAGATGTGGAAGAAGGGACAGAAAACCCAGGAGTGATACAGAGACACTGTCTGAATGGAATGGGGCTACCCTTGGTTACACCAGCTCTGAGATGACTGCAAGCTCCTCAGTCAAACTGCTAAGAGGGGTGATGCTCCCAGGGTCCTTACACGGGGATGGGGTTTAGAAAGCTGAAGCCCATCTGGGGTTGAATCTGATGTGAACAGCAACAAGAAGGGTTCCTACAGCTGTTATCATGCATCAGCTTATAACCAGAGATCATTATTCTTGCATATTCCTAATAAAAGGAAATGGTCAGTTATGAAAAAGGGAAGAAGAAACATTTTCTTGGCCTTCCTTTCTTTTCCCTTCCCCTTATTCCTTTCTTTAATATCTTCCCTCTTTCTGCTTAACAGCCAAGGCACACAACTGATTTGAGGAAACCCACATTCATTCATACCTGCTTTCTCATGTGCAAGGAGGACAGCAAGCTTTAACCCAGTCTTCTTCCTCACTGCCGAATGTCATCTGCCACTAAGCAGCAGAGACCATTGTACAACAGGGCCGGAAAGAAAAAGGGCCTTTCCCTCTCTTCTGCATACAAATATGAGCAGGTGTCAAGGCCTACTGAACACTAAAAATTGGTTGCCTGACCTTTAAAGACCTCTGCAGGTCACTGTAGACTTGGATGGAGGGCCAAGTTCATGGGCTTTAAATTTAATTAGAAATCTGTAGATTAACCTGAGATTTTCTTCTTCCCTCTGTTAACAGTATGCATACTTCAAGCCTGTGGTGTCCTTATTGAACTCGTGCACAATCTTTAATTTCCAAATACCTTAAACTTATCTTTATTTGCTTATATAGGAATAATAGCAAAACCCCTGCTTGTTTAAGCAAAGGCCAAGTATGACAGCAATAAGATAGCCCAGGAACAACAGCTGGAGCAGGAGATGATGAGCTTGGTGAAAATAATCATAATAGTAAAATACATTGTGCCCGCACCAGCTTGTAGAGAAGCTGTAGTGCTTGGGCTGCATGCTCATAATCATCCCTAGAAAAATATTCATTAAAAACTGCAAAGCACTCACTATGAAATACCTTGATACATCTTTGCCAGTATACCAGTTGCCTAAGAGGTTAAAAATACTTGGAAAGCTGTGTAACCTGGAGTATATGTTCTGTGGTGAGGAAATGCTGCTGGAACGAATGAGGTTGTATTTTCAGCTAGGTGAACTGTTTTCCACAGACTTGCACCATTATCTGGGGTCTGCAACCCTGTTTCAAATTATGGCTCTTTATTTTTCTCATTCCAGGAAGAGAAATGTGTTCCCAACATCAGTGTCACAACCAGAGTTGCTGAAAGGTTCTAAAATCTGGGGTCATCCAAAAAAATAAAAAGATTATTAAGTTAAGAATTAATCTTCTAGTTCTCAGCCAGCTAGATAGCTGATTAAAAACATGAGGAGATAATGTTTTAACAGGCTATATTTTTTATCTCATTCTACTTTGACTAAATAAGGTACAAAAAATATCAGTTGTTCACAACCACCAACATTGACTCCTTTTGCTTTCTGGAGAAGGTATGAAGAAATGTTTGATTGCAGGAACAGGGTTCTGGCAGTCTGTAGCCCCAATCAAAAGAGAGGCCAACAAGCTGTTGTTGCTAATATTAATGTGAATGCAGAATTCTTACTGGCAGAATTAATTGGACTATGGACTGCTTTATCAACTCCATCTGCTACTTGTTGATATTTCAAACTGCAGCACCTCTGTACCAAGAAATCTTCAGCTTTTCTTCAGGCAAAGACACCTGCAATAAGGAGAAACTCCCAAATGTTGGGGGGCTCGATGAAACTGTAGATGCTACTAGCATCCTTGCAGAAACTGTGGTCAGCTCACGCAGCTGAAAACTCTCTCAGAGGTAAAAGCCAAGCAGCAGACTGACTCTGAATCCCAATTGCTATTGCTAGCAAAACTCCCCATGCAACTCTGCCAAAATACATCATCAGCACAATGTGGCAGCACTGGGTGAAGGGGTGCACGTAGTTTTCATCATTCTATAATGGCAAAAATGTCCACTGAGGAGAAGGATTTTTAAGCTTTCCTCAGTCTCTGGATGTTACAACCCCCACCCCTCCTGGGTGTGCTGAGGCTCCAGAGCAGGCTGCAAGGGCACAGAGAGAAGCTCCCCTTCTGCTGTAGATGATGAAGGGCAGGTGGGAGCACCTCCCTTTCTCGACTGAAAAACCTCATGGAGAGCTGTCTTTAAGAGGTCTCAGCTTTTACTTGTGTACAGGACCCTTTAGCATCAGGCTTCGTGTATGGGCATAGCACGGAGCCAATTAGTGATCTCCTCAGGGCCATGAGCACAGCGTGAACGTTGGCACTTACATTTTTAGAGCAGACAGCCAGAGATGATCACAAAGTACTGAGCCGGCAGGGTAGACCAACATGCACCGAGCTTGCAATAAGGCATTTTGATTTCTCTTATCGTGTAGTGGGGTGTTTACTTGCTGAGGTTGTTTTTAAAATTTGCTTTCCTCTCCCTCCCTACCCTCCCACTGAAATGCATTTTCCTTCATGTCTGAATTGATTTTTGGTCCCAGAAAGGTGAAGGTGTCTATTAAGTAGAAGCATGCTGGCTGCAGGCTGTGGGGCAGAGTGTTCGGGGCAGCTGCAGGCACAGCGTGGCAATTCATTTCATTGCTACTCTTGTGTTTTGTCATGAAAGCAAAGCCTAATTGAAGATAGTTAGTGTTTAATGAATAAAGCTCTCTGTAATTTCCAGCTGTGGCCATATAATCAGCGTTCATCCGCATGAAAAGGACTTTTTTTGTGCCCATATTTCATTTTGATGTGCATCTGTGCCAGTGTTTTGCCCTTCTTCTGATCGGGTTGACAGTTTTCATCTTTATTAGTTCTGCCTTTCACTTCTGTCGTCTCATTTGTGTTAGAAAACAGAAACAAAAACCCAGAAAGCCCCCAATAGATTGCATTATCTAATAGAGTGCTCCTCTGAACTTGATAATTTAAATTAATTACGTTCCATTTGGTTTTGCTTACTATTTTCCAAATCACTTTGTTGTAGTACATGAGATCTTTTCTATCCTGTTATTTTTGGTCACTCTCTCTCCACAGCATCAGTGTGCTGCAGCAACACACTTTTTAATTAGTTTCACCACAGTCATCAGCTTTGTGATTATCTCTGCATCTTGAACACCTGGTCTGACTTTAGAAATGACTTGCCATCTGGTCAAATACTGGGTAATTATAACAATTTAATGGTAGGATGAAATAGTGTTGGTTAAGAGACTTGATTGCTCCTTCCATTCCTTCCCTTTATGCAGTTTGGTTGCATTACTTCAAATTAAATTAAAATCCCGTCATCAAGTTATCGCTCTTGGGTAGGGTTTTTTGGTTTTTTTCTTCTTCATTCACAATACTCATAAAAATCTCCTGGAATTAGTTTAGTTTTAGACTCTTTAGTCATTATGTCTCTAAGAACTGTGTGAATTACTGCTTTAGATTCACTGATATGATACGTAGCCTATAACTTCCATTGCATATCAATAGAGGAAGCAGTAAATGAGTCTTGTCTGGCAAGTAAATGCTGAGACAACTGCAAGGGAGCAATTTCTCAGGAACATACGCAACTGGAATCTCACTAATGTGCTACAAAATGTTGGGTTTTTTTGATACTACTATATGTGTACTCTTGGCGGCTGATATGCTATACCATACTAAAATAAGCTGATTCTCATGAAAAAGTCAGTGGATCAGATAATGAACTTCATGCAGTCTGGTCATTTTGTGACTGGCTCATTTTATGACACTTGGGTGAATAAGGATTTGTTGTTTGGGTGGGTTTTTTTCTCCGTTAGATACTGGCTGAGAAGAGTATTTATGAAGCAACTTCTCAAGTTTTTTTGTGTGTACAGCTAGCAGCTTGTTTGGAAAAGTAAATAGATGCGGTTCATATAACTTTCTTTTATACAATGCAAAGAAAAAATGCTATCTAGATTTTTTTTTACATTTAATTCCTTTCAGCATTTGAAGTTGCTGAAGTATATTGTTGTAATTATTCAGATTGCATGATGATAATTACAGTAACAAAGGCAATAATGAAGTATCTCTCCATTGGGAAATGAATGAGAAGAAGAACCCTTTTGTAATTCTTTTTTTTTCAGGTACTACAATCTAGGGATTCTTTCCTGAATAAATACCAAAGAGTATTAGATTGATTTTTCATCCAGGTCACTGGGAAACTAAATACTTTTGTCATGTAATACTTCCCCCTAGCAAACACCAAGTTTAGTCTGTAAAAGCACCAAGGCCATAAAACAAAGAAAACATTATTGGAGGTGAAGAATGGAAGGGGAAGTGGAATTATTCTGGAAAGCCAATGATAATCAACAATATTGTCCACGAATCAAATAAAAATCCCTTTATTATATCCAACACATGTAGGATGTGGCAGGGCAGTCTGAAACTTTATCCTCATCCACCAGAGAGGAGACAGCTCCACTGTTCACGGTCGCTGGCCCAGGTTTGGCTGGAGCACTGAACTTCCTGGTTCTCTGTGGGCTAGGCCTCTTCGTCACCTCTGCTATCGCATACTCTCCCCTCTGCCGCCATGTGGGGAGAGGAACCCACCTGCAGAGCGTGTGGCCAGCAGGAGCAGGGATGTGATTCTGCCCCAGTGCTCAGCACTGGTGAGGCCTCACCTCGAGCCCTGTGTGCAGGTCTGGGCCCCTCACTTCAAGAAAGACACTGAGGGGCTGGAGCGGGTCCAGAGGAGAGCAACGAGGCTGGGGAAGGGGCTGGAGGGAAAGTCCTGTAAGAAGAGGCTGAGGGAGCTGGGGGTGTTCAGCCTGGAGAAGAGGAGACTCAGGGGGGACCTGATCGCTCTCTGCAACTGCCTGAAGGGAGGGTGCAGTCAGGTGCGGGTCAGGCTCTTCTCCTGGGCAACCGGTGACAGGACGAGAGGACGTGGCCTGAAACTGCATCAGGGAAGGTTCAGGTTGGCTCTCAGGAAGCACTTCCTCACGGAGAGGGTGCTCACGCACTGGGATGCACTGCCCAGGGAAGTGGTGGAGTCACCATCCCTGGAGGTGTTTAAGGAGAGGATGGATGTGGCACCATGGTCTAGCCCATGTGATGCTGTTGAGTCATAGATTGGAATTGATGATCTCAGAGGTCTATTCCAGCCTCAACAATGCTGGGATTCTGTGAACCCCCAAAGAAAAGTTGCTTCCCTCCTGCCCTGTCTCACTTTGTGCTATCCTTTATCCACAGCAATGGCTTCTCATCCTCAGCACGTTTGCTGCAGAATTTGTATGTGCCCCTCTCCTTGTCAGAGAGATATTGGTATTCAAATTCTTAAAACCTAATCGCAATTAGACCAAAATACCACCAGACGGGAGTGATCCACAGACCTGGTGCATGCGACAACTGGTGAGAGAACATCAGCCTCTCTGTGAGCCTAAAGCACTTTTACCTGCTCACCTGAAGGTGACAAGCTACCCACTCTCCAGAATTTTACGGCTCTGTTTGTAAAAATAAAAGCCTTTGAAAGCCTCAAATAACTAATTAGAAGACAACAAAACAAACAAAAAAGAACAAAAGCTGTCTTAGTATCAACATACATCATCAGTATAACCTTGACTTTTCATGAGAGGAAAATTATTTTTGCAATAAATTATATAATCAGCCAAAAGCCAAACCATTTTTTATTTAATCAGAATATTCAGAGAAAGAGGAGGTTTAGCTAAAGTCTGTTCATCAGGACCCTGTTACTGCTATGCACTCTAATGGGTAAATTTAGGTCTTAACTCTGCAATCAGTTCCACTTGGATAAGCTCTTACATAGAATGGCACTGGTGTCTGATTGCAGCACAGGGGTCAGAGCAATGCAGCTACACCGTGGCCCCAAATTCTTCATGGCACAGTCCTGAATGACAAATACGTAAATCTTCATCTGATAATTGACTTAAATTATCTATGAAGTCTGAGGTACAAAACCCCGAGGTTAAAACAAGATAATTGTTGGCTTGCATGAAGATGTGGTTGCAAGATATTTTTTTAAAAAATTATACATTCCTTTCATAAATAAAATTCTCTCTACTATAATAATAATAATAAAAAAAGATGGGATCCAGACTGTCTCACTTAAGTGAGACATTTTAGATGTTGCACGAAGCAGCACGGAGTGCTTCCCACTGTCATTCCGTGTTTCCAGGTGGGGTGAGGGATGCACTGCGGCAAGGAGCAGTCCTCCTCTCTAGACACACTCCTCTCACTCCACAGTCTCCCAAGCCTGCTTCTTTCTCTTCTTGGGTTTCCCCAGCTGGTGGTGGCATGTTGGTTACAAAGCAAAGCAGAACAGCTGTAGACTAAAATTCACTGCGCTAAAAAAAGCGTGGCTGTTTTCACCCAGAGCAGTTCCCTGTCCTGGTGTCCTGTCCTGTTCTTGCAGAAAGGAGAGTGGAGGCTAAAAGTGGGGAGCAGGGAGGGAGCAAAATGTTCCCTTTGATCTCTCAGCCAGCTGGTACTGACAGAAGGAGCTCATGGGCATAGCTGGTAAACTGGATGGTCTCAGCAGACACAGCCACTCTGGAATATTCAAAAGGCACTTGTTTCTCCTCCTTTGTTAAGTGTGCCCCAGCTCTGTAACACTGCTTTCAGGAGAGACCTCTGTTGAGGTTCTATGTGGGTGCCTCTCTCAAGCAAATTATTTCTCTGCTGATCCAAACTCACCAGTACGGTTTTGGTGGATATCCTCATGAAAACTGAGACTTCTAGAAATAAAAGCAAAAGTCCTACTGATTGCAACAGAGGCAGGATGTCACTTGGGAAGAGAATGAGAATACTATACAAAGGTTAATTTAACCCAAAATGAAATAAAATCAGGATATGAAGCAGGTGTCAGAGGTGGTCTCAGTTGCTAAACAGAGTAATTGCTGCAATGAAGCTTCAAGAAACTCAGGGAATAACTTTTATTCATAACCCTGTTGAAATTTTAGTCCTATCAATTTGTGTGTGTATGTGAGTAATCTCATTTCCCATATATGTCATTTCATTTTCTAATAGCTAGGCCATATTGTTACAAACTCAGAATTTTAAGCCACTGAATCTAATTTCAGTTCCTAAAACCTAAGATACAGATTTTGAGTTTCATAGGATTGATCAAGTTGTTTCCAGTGAAACGTAAGGCATTCCTAGCAGAGGAGTGGTTTAAGACCAATTGGTTGATCTACAGGTGTATCAACCAAAAGTACTAAGGCAATTTGCAGAACTACAGGCAGTCTATATAAACTAGGAAAATAAGCTGCATTTGAAAACATCAGCATATAAACTCAACTTTGTGCTTGATATTCGTACAGGTGTTATGGCTTGATATTCGTATAGGTGTTTCCTGACTGAAACTTACAGGAGATACAGAAAACTGAAAAAACAGAGACTTTATTCTGTATTTCCATCCCTGTAGGTGTTGTGGCTATGTCAGAGGGGAGGACTGGCATTACAGTGTTCCCTTTTCATTTTTTTTGTAATGAAAAGATGATGGGAAAGAGAGAAAGAAAAGTGTGGGCGAGGGAGTGGAGTCATATTGCTTAGACCTTGGGTATGGTATCAGGATAGTGGCAGCAAGAAGGGTACACCTATACTCTGCCCTTGGCTGGAGCAAGCCATTCCCCAGAGAAAATGGCACATGAAGTGGCAGAGAGGGCATCATGTTCATGCAGTCCCTTGCATAAGATACTTCTCGTTAAGTGTTATGACTTCAGAGTGGAATCAAATTTGTTTTCTTCTCTCTCCTCTGCTCCTCTCCTAATACGCTTTTTTTTTCCTCATGTTGCCAATGTGATGGCAGATTTGGCTGGGCTGCAAACAGGGGCTGTACCCACGACCTCACAGGATCTGACTTTGAAGTTTTGGATACAATCCGTATGTCACAGAGATTTAGTGAGAGATCTAGTCTGAGGCGCACTGATAGGGCATCACTGTCAATACCGCTTCCATGGTCAGGGAGTTGGATCTCACAGCTGGTGAGAGGCTGGCCTAACTGAACTCAAAGGATAAATTAAGTACTTCAAAGGTAGAAGCAGATTCAAAAGTCCAGGTGAAATCTAACCACTCCTGGAAGAAAGTCAGAGGGACAGTGTTAGCATACATTACTCCAGTGCCTCTGGAAAACAAACAAACAAACAAACAAACAAACAAAACCTCCCAGCTAGCATTCTTACACACCAGTGACGATTGACTTGAGCTACAGGAAAGCTCAGTGAAGCTGACATTCTCTTGGTGCAGTCTCCGTAACTGCAGAACTGAACACAAAGGAAGACCTCCTTGGCAACTGGATGTTACATTCAAAGCTTTTTTTTGGTGCAAGTACATGACTGTTACCACCACAGATTGTATTAGTGATCTACCTAGCCTGATATTATTTCTCAGAAAATGGCTTGTTAGTATTTTGTAATAACCTATTAATTCCCCTTGATTAGTATTAGCTCTATGCCTGAAAACAGGAGGATTCATAGTTCTCTAGTGATGCTTCCAAATGTTATAGCAGTGCCACTAGAAAGTATTGTTGCACAGCCTCTTGTATGTTCTTCTTAGTATTCTGACAAGATTGTAATCTTTTAGAAAATGCTGCAAAGTTACAAATTTTGTGGTGCAATGAGATGCAAAAGATGAAGTTTTCTGTCTGTTCTGTTTTCTGTATCTGTAGGCGACTCTCCAGACAGAATAGCTTCCCAGGGACCAGTAATTGCTGGCTGGCTTGAGACTCCTACAAGAGGTTTTCCGTCCTGTGATTTATTTTGCAGAATTCATGTATGAATACAGAGCAAGATAGTCTATACCTTGTACTCCATACTGCTGACTTTTCCGTCTTGCTAAATCAATGTATTGTCCCCAGATTCTTCCATTTTGTAACCAGGTGGAGATCATGTCAGAAGTGTCTTACAAAATGGTGTCTGAATAAAAGCCAGTGTAAGTGTGAATATTAGTATTCTTTTATGGGCATCTAAGTCCAGTTGCTCAAGAATTTTATTCATTGTCTTGAATCAACAGTTAAAATAATAGCGTTATGGCTACAGTGGTGCTGGTGAAGTCTCAAAGGTCACACCAGCCACCTATGCTAGGTGGAATTGTTAGCAGCTTTCCCCTGCTGACCGCACGAGTGTAGGTGCCCATCCACACCCCACACTATGTCTGAGCAAGGTTTTTGTTTCCCCGTTGTTTTTTGCCCTGGCCAGATGCAGCCCATCATCACTGTAAGAAGTCACCAGGCATCATTCAGTGGACTGCTGAGTAACAGGCTCTTGCTGTTGCTGTCGTCCCACCTACAGCTGGCCAGAGCCCCACCGACTCCGGCAAACGCGTTTCCACAGAACAATGCTGTCTTTGTTGGATGTTGAGAGCATTTGAACAGCTGCACTTCCACAGGAATATAGCCCCCAAATAAAACTTGCCTGTATTTAGGCCCAAACAGAATCCCTCCTTCACACCCAATTTCAAGGGCTAAAGATTGAATGCAGTATTTACTTTTCATATACAGGCAAGACGTCTGGAACCCTTGTAAAAACATCATTATATTTATATTCTGTATATGCAGAACCATAGGCTCATTATGTCAAAGCAATGCCGAATCAGAGACTAACACCTACACCTGATTATGAAGGAATAATATTTTTTACTAAGGAGTATTTATGTTATATATGGTATTTCCATCATGTCTACAATAGCACAAGTGATCAATTATAAATCTTGCAAAGCTTACGTAGCTCACTTGTCAAGTGGATTATTGTGAAAAGGTCCCTAAAGACCACCAAGTGACATAAGTTATTCCACATTAAATGAAAAATTGATCTAGTGGCTAAAGAAGCTAATGCTGTGATGTTTTCTGTACCAGGAATCTTGAATTTTCAAGTTCCTACAATTTGAAAAGAAATCTAGTGCACTTCATAATGATACTATGGTATTCTCTAATTATTATTGTTGTAAGAAAAAGTAATAGCATTCTTTTCAATGGTTTTAATACGCTCACTTTGACTTTGTTAATAAACTGTAGACCAGATAACAATAATTCCTAAATATTGATCCATCTGTCTTCAGTTTGCTTGAAGCATTTGAAAACGTCCCCAGGGGTTTTCTTGCTGCTGTAATCTGCTGCTATACTTAACATTTATTTTCAGGAGACCGATGCTTTTTTTCTAACACAACAGCAGAGCTCCGTGTTGTGTGAAGTACCAACTCAGTGACCTTGGGAAGCGGTATTGACAGTGACATCCTATCAGTGCACCTCAGACTGGATCTCTCACTAAGTCTCTGTGACACATGGACTGTATCCAAAACTTCAAAGTCAGATCATTTTTTAGAGATGTTTTTGCTTCCACTTTTGAGAATACATAGATAACTCTGATTTGGTAAAGGTCAGAACAACAGAAAAAAAGACATTTCATAAGTTAATGGAGGGAGTAGCATAATGTTGGGAATTTTAGTGGCCAATCGGTGACCATCAGGGTGCAAAGAGGATATTTGAGCATCTGTTTTTTTGGCAGTGACAAAGACTGCAGCTTTTCTGTAGAGGCAGTCTGTTAATGCAGCTGGTAAGAATGAAAATTTTTATAATGTGCTCAGTAACTATCCTGTATCTTGGCTGCGGCATCCTTGATGTCTCATCATAAAAAGAATCATTTATAAAACAAGAGTTACAGGGAAAGCTAGTTTAGTAAATAAGAACCCTCTCCAAAAAGCAGGAGGTATTTATTGTATCTTAGTGGAAGAACAGCTATGAACTTTAAAATTTGAATATGATTTAATATTTGCAGGACTAGCATATACTTGCAGAGTAGAAAAGAATATCCCAAAGTGAATATGAACTAATAATTACCCTAGCAATTTAGGGAGAATCTTATATTTTGCAAGAAAATCCCTCTTAGGATCCAATTAGATACCTGAAATTTCACCTGCTTAAAGATTTGCGTACTTAACTCAATAGCATGGCTTTTCCTGCCTGCCCCCAAGTCATAGCTCAAACAGTTCTGGCGCGGCAGGAAATGCTCCTCGTTGGCGGGGTCAGACTAAGTTCTAAGCAGTTCAAAAAGTGCTTTAGCCTCACTCTGTGTCTGGGTTAAAGCATGTTGTTAAAATCTGATCATACCCTCACTCTTTTCCTTGGAAGTGTTTTGTAGTTTAGGCAGGGCCTAATGAAATAAAACATGATTATCTATCTGATCTGCTTGGTTGCTCTTTGCCATTCTGTCTCAAATGCTGAAAAGAAGGGTGACTCCCTATCTCACCTTTCATTCAGACTTGTCTCTCATGCCTAGCAAGCTGCCTCTCCTTATTTCATTTTGGGCAACAATCTTCCACTTTACCTTTTTTGATTTTATTTATTTGAAAAACAATATCACATCAAAGATAAAGGAAACAACAGAGGGCATTGCAACCCCTCCTTTTTTTTCTGGCAAATCCATCAAAGTGTCATGCTCTGTGATGTGCTCAGTGCTGAATCTGGCATTTAGATGTTGTGTTTTTCTGGATGCAGATCCCTCTTTATTATGGAATCTGGACAGTACTGTCATTGCCCTGTGCAGTTACTGTTATTTATTATTATACATGTGCATGTGATTCAAGTAAAACTAGAGAAAATGCAGCCCAACAAAGCACAAGATAGGAAGATTAAAGAGGGATGCCTTCTGGATTATCCAGCACAAGATGAGCAGCTGTTCTGGCTGATAACTGGCATCATCAGCAACACTGCAGTTAGCAGAATGCTGCTTTTCGTATGGATTTGTGGCTACTTGCTGCACACTTTTCCACTGCATCTGAGATTGCTGGTGGGGCAGAAGAGTTGCCACTGGCAGCTTGAACCCAGGTGGGTTCCTGTGATATTCTCATAGGCACCTGAGAACATCCTTCTCCAGTTCTGTTCACCACAGTGCAGGAGACTGGTCTGGTCATGGACCTGTTGAGAAACCAGAAATAACTTGCCCCAAAATGCGTTTTGAAAAGTGGCAACTTTTTATCACTGGTTTTATCGAGGAAGTGATTCTGATGCTAAAGGGCAACACAGTAAGACGGCAGCTACTAGCTCATTGTTAGTTTCTCAAACACTGTTATTATTCTCATTTTTTATCCATTTTCGCATCAGCTGCTTTTGTATGGGATGCATTTAACTTTCCAGGAGCACAGTTTTTACTAGTTAAATAGCAGAGGGCTATTACTTACTATTTTGGAGGCCCTTTTTGTTCTTAATATTCTCAGCTGGTGAGGGACAAAAATTGTTATGGGAGTTACACAGTCTAGAGTTGTGCCTTGATGTCCAACTTGGAGCTCGTGCTGATTGTAAGCTCTTTGAGAAACAGCAGTATTTTTGTGAATCTCTGGTATGACTGAGGCGGATACATGGTGACACTGTCTCCACTATGTCATGGAGTTTCTATCCCCTGCTACTGTCACCGGTGACTGTGTGTCCTAGTGTAAGATGCCTTTATTTTTTTTTCTAAATCTCTCTCTCTAGTCTTACTTGAATGGCTTGAAGACTGTTGGAGGCAGAATCTTAATCATATTTTTTTAAAAAAAACTGGGACAAAAGCAGATTCATAGGGGGATCCTTTCATCTGCAAATCATGTTATTTCTGTTTGTTAACTACCACTGCTATTGCAATGTCTGTCTGAAAGCATAATTTCTGTAGCGACCTATCAAAAGAGCATCTTTATAATTTTGGCCAGTAGGGTAATGTGCCAGGTGGCAATGTATGCTGCTGTCGAGTAAAGAAAAATGGCCATTATCATTGTTTGCTACAAAACTGGAAGAAAATGGGGTCTCATTTCTGCAAAGGCAGTAAGGGCACAATAGGGAAAGAAATACTGGAGGTACAGACCTTTGAAATGTTTGTTGACTTATGAATTTATAAATGAGCTTAGAAGTGATGCCATCTGATAGCTAACTGGACAGAAACTTTTCTGGTGTAACAATTACTTTAGTCTTCTGCAATATCTTAGATAAACTTGTTCTCCTGAATGAGATATTCAAACAGACAATGGTGGTGTGATATTACGTAGTGTTTCTGACAGACTCATGTGAAGAATTCCCTCCTTTGGATAACTTAGCATTAATCAGGGGAAACCGAAACAGCAAATGGTAGACAGATTGTAGACTAACCTGATCCTGACTGTATCACAACTGCTTTGATATCTGCTGGTTTCAGTCTCAGTCTTTCAAGCAATAAATGCAAATAGACTTGCTCCTTTCCAGTAAATTGACAATACAAGGCTACAGCTTTGGTATTAAAGTCTTTGCAGAGAGCATAGCAGACTCAATAACGGATTCTGTGACTAGTCACAGGGAAGATTTAACACCTCATCTACCACACAGTGCAGCAAGCTGAAATTGGGTAATATAAACTTAAGAAGATTTGCATGACTAATTGGAAACCCAGGAAAGTCCAACCTTTAACAAAAAAACAGCAGCCATCTATGGATATTCAGGACTCCAGTGGTTAGTCGTACAACTTTAAGAGATCTGATGAAAATGGATGGGATGTTACAGGGAGAGCTTCTCTGTATCTATTTATTACTATGCACATATGCATCGACTGAAGTAGGAATTCAGAAGTAGTAAGGCATGTTCTCTACTCTATCTCATTCTTCTTTAGCAAGAAATGCTTGTATATCTACATTTGATATGGCAGCGTGGCATATCAGTGTATGCTAGTCCCCTTCAAGTGGTTGCAGGGATGTCACAGGGAGGCCTGTGGCACAATACACGGCCAGTGCGGCTGGTCTTGCTGCATATATGCTATTGAGTCCTCTGCATAAGACACGTATCAGCTGTGACCCCCCCTACAGTGATCCTGTTGCAGCCAGAGTAGTATTTTCTGAGTGCTCCTTTGGAATAGGGGTGGTCCAAGACTTCTGCCCTGGAGGATCACCCCTGATGGCCCTGAATGTGTTACTGATGTCCTCCGTTTGCTGTTGCCCTGGAAACTGGTCTTTTTTCCTGGTGGATCATCTCAGTAAGGAGCTGGCCTTCACCACCTTCCAGAGGAGTGGTTAGAAGCTCGCTGAGCAGCATTGCTTCTTCCTCATTCAGGATGGAGCACTAATTTCCTCCTATAACTACCATCCATAGAGCAGAGTGTAAGGACAGAAAAACAGAGTGGAAAAATTACTTTGGAATTAATCAGCTAGTACATAAGGTGCCTACCATGTAATGCTCATGTAACTTATTCTCAGTTCTCCAAAGCAGTCCTCAGAGCAGGCCCCTTTCTTCAGTGAGGAAACTGCAAAACCTGTGAAGCAATGTGAAGAGACCTGATACTTCCAACTGTGTTCACTGACAGCTTCCTTTTCTGGAAGAGGGAACATGATGAGGTCCAGAAGGCAAATATAGAAACTCACAGGGAAGCACCAGACAGCACAGAAGTCGCAACCGACATGTCGATACGAAGTGTCTCTTGTGCCAGTCAATTCTACTTTTGTAAAGTAGATATGGAAAGAAACTGCAAGTAGTGGAAATGAATGGGGAAGTTTAGTTTAGTGATACTCCCATTTAGGAGTTATGAAGATGACTACACAGACCTCAGTGAAATAGAGTGAGGAATCGGGAGGGTGACACTCAGACTTCAGTGTCAGGTGGAGTTGCTTGTTTATTTCCCCCCCTGCCGCATCAGTCTACCTCCTGGGATTTTATACGAATAGGCTAGAGGTTTAGATGTCCAAAGAAGGAAATCCACATTTTGTAAATGTGCAAATGTTCTTCTGAATGTCATTTTGGCTGACGAGATTGCCAAGGGCAGTAGTTGGCCCAGGCAGGCTTTCACAAAACAAGAGAAGAATATTCATACTAAGGGCTGTGAAGCCACAGTCCCTTCCCCACAAACCAGCTGTTGCCAAAAACAAATGAGAAGGCTTCTAGCTCCCTTTCTACTTTAAGAAGTCAATAGCAGATTATTTGATAATAGCTATTCCGGCAGGATAAATGCTTTCTGCCTGAAAAAGTGACACTTTTCCAAAGTGTGTACAACCATGTATTATCATGGTAAGTTACTTCTTCAAGTAATTGCCCTCTTTGTGAGAGGTCAGTCTGTGTGATTTTAATAGATTTAGCTGAAACTATAGAAAGGCAACAGAGTTGATTTTA
This sequence comes from Apaloderma vittatum, assembly GCF_000703405.1. NCBI lineage: Eukaryota > Metazoa > Chordata > Aves > Trogoniformes > Trogonidae > Apaloderma > Apaloderma vittatum. The sequence goes on along the minus strand of NW_009713131.1, from coordinate 43,031 downwards.
AATAAAGCAAATTCTGTGTTTTACGAAGTTTTATTAGTTTCTTTGAATTGCAGATTTGCATTAGCTGAACATAAAATAAAAAGCCATGGTGGCTGGACTTGAGAGATATGTAGAAGCATTCACATATTCATGCTTCACCTCTCTTTTTGGAGGTGGCATTGTATTTACATTACTATGGACGCTGTCTGAGGGGTGAGATTGTCACCTGCATTTTTAGGCATAGCGAAAGAAGCACGTTAAAGTATTACTTTGCTCCTGCTAATTTTTTTTAGCTTTACTTTTCAGGCAAACAGCCTAGAAAGCACATCTTCTCAAAGGAGATGCTTTCAGGAGAGGATATGTGAGGTTTTACAGGACATCACACGATTTACAAAACTTTCGGCTTCTGACTTTGGAAATACCCGTACCTGAGTTCCTGTTACCTCTTCAGTTCAGCCCACTTCCTGCATGGACTTTATATAAGAAAGCGTGGTAATGTTTTAGGTAATATGCATCAAATAACCATACATATATGTGTAAATAGGATCAGAGCCCAAAGCAGTCTTCGATGCCTGCAGCTACCTCAAATTAATTTGATTTGTGTATCCTGTTGGAATACACATTGACAGTAATGACATTTTCACAGAATCACACAGAATCACAGAATGTTAGGGGTTGGAAGGAACCTCGAAAGATCATATTTTACACTTACTTGGTTTAAAAGTAACTGAACACACAACACTCAGGTCAATGAACAGTGAAAGCCCTAATTTTGACTTCATTCAGGCAGGACTTTACATGCAAGCAATCCATTTCCCAGCCTCTGCAATTAATTTAGTTCCTGTACATGAGCAGAACAGAGTAGCATAAGAAAAAGTAAGTAAGTCCAAAAATCTATTTTCCCTTGAATTTTAAACAAATACACCTCAAATATTGCCTTTCAAGTTGGATTGATTATAACTACTGAGAAGAACTTAAAAGTGAAGATGCTGATTCTTTTATTTTCTTACATCCAAAAGTCACACTATATAAATATCCACTTCCCCTTCAATTTTTTCTTGGGGAAAAATCTTGAAAAAAAATGTTGAATGAATCATTGTATAATTTTACTGAGCCATTTAGCAGCTTATTTTAATAGCCATATTATCATGCTCCAAAATGGAAGTCCCTGAAAGCAGGAGCTGTAAGCTTTGTACCTTCAATTCAGCTGCTGTCTTTTTCCCCCCTCCTCCTCCTTAAAACTGCATTTACAGAAGTGATCAGTAGCATATAAACCTTTTTAACTAGGTACCAACAGAACATCCTCCGGAAAACAGATCTGGTCCTGATTTTTAAAAATGCCCTAGAAGTCCACCTTACACCCAGGATGCTCTTTCGTAAACTATACATCTAAGGGACGCAGAGCAGATCCACTTACTGCTCCAAGTACAAAATGTTAGCAGATTTCTTGAGGCAGAGAGACAGTCTAAAAATCAGAGGATACATCTAAATCATGACTGAAGCAACCCAAAATAGTGTTGCTTTTGGGCTCATGCAAGGTATGGTTTTCTGACAACAGGAGTAGTTAAAGTTCTAGCCTTCTTCTCTCTCCCTCGCTCCCTCCCTGCCTCCCTCCCCATGTCTACCTAATGACCTCCCATGCCAAAACATTGCTTGGGCCATGAGATGCTGATTTGGTCATGTGGCTCTGTGACAACTCCCCTCATGTTGTACAACAGTTTTGCTTCACATTTGCCTAAGGGATGCCAGAGACCTAGCAGCAACTCTCATAGCAGAAAGTCTTATTCCAGTAAAACCTTTATTGTAAGAGCTTTTCTCTCCTTGGACCTGTCATTTCTTACTATTATTTTTTTTATGCTTCAGCATAGGTTTAAGGTAAAGAAAGAGGTATTTTAAACAACATACTCCCTCTCCAATCCAAAAGAACCACACACAGCCGCTCTGCCTCTTTTACAACCAGAAATGAGGAAGCTGCACGTTAGCTGTGAGTTTGTTGCCATTTCTTAGCTGCAACTGAGCCCTGAAATAGGATATAACTCATGTAAATACTGAGTTGGACTTACATGGAATGAAAATGCAGATTTTCATCCATAAAATCATATGACAAGCACCTGTAAAACGATGAATATTAACATTAGATACATAAGGTATTTTTCTGAAGTTAAGCCCAAAAGTATTACAAACTATAATTGAATCTTGCTGAGTCCAAATGCACTTTCCAAACTGTCTGAGCACGAGGACAAATAGATTCAGCTACTCACATGAAAAACCTTTGTGGCAGGCAAGATGTGAAGCAATGTGGGGCAGACTTTCTATGAGGTTGTACATAGACGAGGAAAATTCATTAAAGATTTGAGGGTGGATAAGTGAGATAGGTGAGAGTATGTCTAAATATGAGAGAGATGTGAATGTTCCTCTAAAGAATGAATTTCTGGGAGCATCAGCTATTTTTTTTCAAAACATCATTTCAAGAGCTATAAACAAAAAAAACTGTTAAAGTCTTTTTTGTTGTTCAGCTCTGAAATCAGATGTCTCATATCTGCACACATAGTTCAGATCACTGAAACAGTAAAATTTAATGAAAATACGTTATTAAAAATGCATCACATAGCAAACTATCAAATTAAGAATGTATTGTGTTTATTTCATGTATAGCATGCTTAGACTAAGCTATCTAACAGCAGCTTCTTGTGGTATAAGCATATTTTAGGAGCTTGAAGTTTTATTTGTAATGACTTGCTTTGCAGAATGGTTCTCCTCTAATGAAAATAGGAAATACGATGAGCATGAACGAATACATTGCTGCCAGTCTGGGAATAAAAAGCCATTTTACTTCTGTTGGAATGTATGTCTAATAGGTTCAAATAATGACTATATTATTTTTTCCCGTATCTCATGTGTTTCCTTAAGTACTCCCCTTTCTCTTGTTTCACCATTTATGCACAGAGTGCTGACAGTATCCTTCCATCTCATGTCTGTGAAACAACTCTCCCCCTTCTCCCAAGCAGGCTCCTCGTTACTGTTATCCTGACGCTTTAACTGACAGCTCACTGCTATTCGGCATTGAAATATTCTGAAAGACTGATATTCTGCCAGTTCCAGAAACAACTTACTCAAGCGCCTGATGTTTCACGTGCTGCTTGGCCAAAGCCACGTTAGCGGAAGAGTCTGGCTGTGTGTGGCTATGAACAGACAGCGGTTCATTAGGTTGTCTGAGCAGATGATCCCCTTTATTTCTCATAATGAAAACCCATTTGACCATTTCCTCATGTTGGACCCAGCTTTGTTCCCCGGTGAAAATGTCACATGTTTTTGTGTGCATGTTGGCACTTTCCATCCTCAAAGAGTCTGAAACAAGTTGGGCAAGTCAATGAGACAAGCACAGCATGTTTGGCCTACATACATCTCAAAGGACGAAAAACAGAGTTGTATCATATCGTGTGGCAAAATACGTACTCAAAATGCCCAAGACTAGGAAAGCAAGGAGACGACATTTTGTAACTGAAGTACAATACAGACATGCTGAGCGGAAGCAACACAGTATTACAAAATTCACTCCAAATTTGTATGCATATGAGAAGGTATTATCTTTTTGTCACAGTGCTATGAGAGATTATGATGGAATTATTTGAAACTAAAACTCAAGGTGCCACTGAAGATGCTGTGAAGTCACCTCTGTAATAGCTTATACCATTGTGAAGTGTTAAATATAACAATTAAAGATGCAACTTTACTACATAATATCCCTCACCATAACTTACAGGAGCAATGACTCTCATTGCAATAAAGCACAATATCATTACATTTCTGCTTCACATAAGGGCATATTAGACAGGAAAACAGGATGGATCCGTTCACCACCGAAGTTTGATGTGCTCATTGGGTACAGAGTTACACAATTGTACATTGTTACACTGATGGAAATGTGAAGAAAATGCTTCATGAAGGGCAGGGAGAAGGAGGAAAAAAGGGAACTCTTTTGGGAATCAAAGATTCCAGCAGACCCCACACTGTTTTTACCCTGAAGCATCAAATCCACACCACAGCACAGCACGGAAGTTTACTGTAGTGCTGGATCCCCAGGTCCTTCTCACCTCCCTGCAGGCAGCAGACTATATATTTATGTTGCCTGCTTTAAGACATAAATATATTATACATGTCATTGCAGCTGAAGGAAAGAGTAATACCTGGTTAAAAAGCCATTCCAATCAAGTCATGAGTGTGCACAGCCCACTGCAACCTGTAATGTCTTCAAGCAGCCCTTGGGAAGCACAGAAAAATCTGGAGCTTGCCAAGATTAGTCAGTCATTGTTTCTAGCTAAACTTTGACACAATCGGAGCCTACAGAGCTGCTATTCAGTGAATTACTGCTAATGCCATTTATTATCAGCATTAACAGTAATTTACCCACCGTTAATCAAAGCAGCCGGTTACAGTACTTCTCAATCATTCTGAGTCCTCACTTTGCCAGTTGACTAAAATATTTTATGCTACCATTAGTCACAAAGCCTCAGCAAACAGACAGTAAATTTAGGCAGAGCCTGGGATCCTGAAAAGTTACACCCTGCTTGTGTCTAATTTATTGTCACTGTTTACGTTTGTGCCGGGACCTGGGCTTTCCCACTGATCAAGATTTGAAATACATAGTCATAAAATGTTCTTTAGGAGTGGGCCATTGGATTAGTAGCAGAAAATCGTTCTGCTTAGTGGAGACGTTTGTGGTACATGCATTACAGGAGAAAGTGTGTCTTCCTATCTATTAGGCTGGTTTGTGTTGCTTGGGTCATTTAACTTGTTACCTATGGGACTTAACGGAAATTGTCATTCGTCTCTGCATTCAGTGAACTGCAGGACACATTGCATATACAGTGGTGTAGGAGGGATGTTCAGGATAATTAAATAGGCTGCTGCTGAGAGGTGTGTCTGGTCCCCACCTCCCGTAGAAGACGCTGTCCTTTACCTTGAATAGAAATAGTAATAATGTCTTTTTTGTGTCAAGACGTAATAACAGTGATGATCAATCTACCCTGAAGAAACAGGAGAGAAGGGAGGATTACACCAAGAAGCAAAATAATTTCGAGTTAGAACCTCATTGTCAGAAAGAGTGACCTAGTTAGTGATGCATTTGTATCAGAGATGCCCAAAGGGGGGGACAAAGAGGACGAGGGTGCATTTGTTAACACACCAACCATTCACTATTAATTCATGCCAGAAGCGGAGTCTGTGCTCTCTCCACAAAGTTCTTGTAACAAAAAGCATTTTAGAAGTTAAATGTTTTCTGGAAATCATTTTAAGATAGCCTCTCTGCTTAATCAGCATGAAGTTCAGTTCTGCATCAGATTACTAAAGCATACATTACTCCCTAAGGGCTTAAAATTCCTGCAGTTTCCTATCAGTCATTTTGCCAGGAGCACTGCAATTCCCATAACATGATCCAGGTCTTAGAAATAAGGGTAGGAAAAGTTAAAGTATCAACATTAGCTTGTCTGACATAGGCTACACCAATAAAATATGTATTTCCAGATGTTTGGCTTTAGAACATTATTCAAACTGACATGTTGCAAAGATTTATCTTTATCCAGCTTATGTGATACAACCTGGTCAGACACAACATAAAAAAATAGAAAGATTTCTTTTAAAGTAGAATGGAAGATTGCTGAAGCCTACAAGTCTGCCCATTTTTGACAATGATTTACCAAACCCCTGGTTGGCATCAACCAGAAATGTGCTTCCAGCTGCCTTCCAGCTCACTGGCCAGGTTTCCTCTGCCTCAGAGGGAAGGTGGGTGCTGGGACATGGGGCAGCCCTAGATGCCCACGGTCTGAGGAGGACTTGGAGGAGGGCAACCAAGTGAGATGTGGTTCCCAGAGCAACATGGGGAATAGCAAATTCTTTTAGCAAGTATTTTGTTTTTTCTTTAAACGGCAAATATTTTTTTGTTCAAGCTGGAATCAAAACAAAACATGTATTTACTCCTAAAAACAGAGTTACTCTCTGCTTGAATCTAAACATAAATACCTGGTCTTTCTGGAGGCAGCTAAAAATTACAGAATAGTTGTGATGGTCTCAGAACATATGCGAGTACAGGTTTGTAGGGAGGTGTAATAGCTTTGATTGGATCAAGGAACCAGTCTGGGCATCACAAATGCATTTTGAGCATACAGTCCCTTCCATATATATGAAACACAAGTCTAAGACTGTGCCTAATAAACTGCTTATAGTTTCTTGTCTTAAAAAAAAAAGCTATTTCCTTGCAGCCCTGTGTGCTTCCATTAAATATTTGTGGGTACCTTTGGTAAGAAGAAAGGCTATAATCACTGTTGTCTGTATCTGGATTAGATCCCAGATAATTTCTCAATGAGGTACAAATAGGGAGTGCTCTGTTCTGAATTTGGATGGTCTGGTGTTGAAGTATATCCTTTCATGCGCTTAAATATGAGTTTAAGGAACTGTCATTGGCACTGGTTGTCCCACTTGACGTTTACAGAGGTATTTACACAGAGCTGACTTGGTTCTAGCATATTCTTTAGTGCCTCATTGCATGACCTAAAGGCTTCTTGGCTTATGCCTGCTAGTGTCTGTACCCTCTCCTGACCCTGTGAGACCTGGTCATGTCCTGGTTTAGGGTTTGTGGGATCCCTCATCCACTGGGAAGGCTGAGAAATGCTCTGGGGGTGGGGCAAGGTGTCTGGTCAAAGTGTTCCACTACGTTGGTTTGTACATTCATGCAAACCCCCAGGGAATGAATGCTTTCCTCTTAGCCAAAATTTCTCTTAATTCAAGCCAAGTTAAGGTAAAATGGTGGGGGAGAGAGTGGAAAGAATGGATTTAGTTAAACAAAATCAACAACACAGCTGCCAATGTTTATAAAAGATATGGATCAAGAAATGAAACAAAAGAATATGCTTACTCTACTTTTTTTTTTAATCCAAGGAGTTTCTCTCATGCATCTGTGGGCTGATTTGCTTTAGACATTCCTAAGGCTACCTGCTCAGAGATTTTGTCTCTGCGTTTTTTCTGTCTCAGGTTGCATCCGCCACAGAGAAAAGTACTTCCTGATAGGACATATTTGATTTCGTAGCTAATCCTCCTTTCATATTCCACCCATTCAACCTTTTTCTCCAGAATACATTTCCTTCTTCCTTTTGCAAAAGACATAGTCTTGCTGTTCCCTTCTTAATTAATATAAACAAAGTTATAGTCACTCTGCTAAAGAAGCTGTCCTCTTGTTTCCTCAACTGTTGCCAATGCTATAAAGACCAAACCAGAAATTTCAGATGAAGTTCGGAAAGACCTACTAGGATTAGATAAGTAGCCAGAACAGTGAAAAATGCAAGCTGGAGGAGCAGGTATTGAAAGCAAATATTAACATTTAAATCAAAAGATTTTTCAATTTGCCATTGAAATATAGAGAAAAAAATATGTCTTTAAATATCTAGGTTTGTTTAGCTTATAGAAGAGGAGGCTGAGTGAATGCTTGTAAACATCTAAAGGGTGGGTGTCAGGAAGATGGGGCCAGACTCTTCTCAGTAGTGTCCAATGACAGGAGAAGGGGCAATGGCCACAAACTAGAAAACAGGAGGTTCAAGATAAACATAATCACAAAATAGTCACAGAACATGTGATACTTTTTTTTCTGTGAGGGTGACAGAGCACTTGAAGAGGCTGCCCAGAGAGGTTGGGGAGTCTCTGTCTCTGGAGACATTAAAAACCTGCCTGGATGCGTTTTTGTGCGATCTACTGTAGGTGATCCTGCTCTGGCAAGGGGGTTGGACTAGATGATCTTCAGGGGTCCCTTCTAACCCCTGACATTCTGTGATTCTATGATCAGGAAAACATTAGCACCATGCAGAGAAGCAATATAAAACCAGATCATTAGATCTGCATATATCACGTTTTGAAAACAGTCCACAAGTCAGTGTTGTGTCCACATTTTACGACTCACACAGTTTTTGTCATCCCTGTCATTAGAAGGTAAAACCAGATACTGCATATGTAAACGTTTTTTTTGTCTAGCTACTGTTAGGACTAGCCTAGAGAAGAAATGTATGAGCTAATATTAAACTGTTGTCTAAAATAACTGAGAAGTTATGGGTTGGATGTAGGACCTGGAAAGAAAGAAAAAAATTATTCAAAAAAGAAACATTTACAAACTAACACTTAAATCTGGCATACATAATTCAAGTCTGTAACCCCATGACAGATACCACTCAAGAAAAGCACTTTGCAGAAGGCTAAAAAGGATTAGACACAGATAGGTGAGCAAGATTAATATCGTTCAGTTATATTTGTTAAAAACAAATTTATAAGGGAACCTAGCCATATGTAGGCAAAAAGCTCCCTGAAGTGAAGAAGAAACTTCCCCTTAGTCATATCACAGTGCAATAGTTCATTACAGGTGGCTTTCATCTTGGCTTACAGCCCTTGCCCTCGGCTGCTGGCAGGCACAGAATATTGATAAGGAATGGGTGATTGCTGAGGGGGCGATGGAGGTGACCTGTTCACGTGAAACTCTTGCCCTTTTCCTAGCATGAACCTTTTTCATCTTTTACTCCTCCCACAGTTTTCGTTTTACATTCCCACTTACATTTTTTTCTGTTTTCTATTTCCCCTCCTATGGCACTTCCCCTTTCAACTTGTTTATCCCAGTCTCACCCCAGGAGGTTTGACCTCTTGCAGCAACTCTTGTCTCTATATCCTTCTTATGCTATGTATTTGTCTCACGCAGAGCAGTTGATTTTTCTTTTTCTTTTTTTTTTTTTTGTTGTTACCACATTTCATGTACATGCAAAAACAACCTAGTAACATGTTCAAGCAAACAAATTGCAGCTAGATGTCAGGAACACCCCTGAAGCAATGAATCCTAGCCTTCCTCTCACTGTTGTATTTCTGCTACTAGAGAAACTTAGTGCATTATGACTCTTCCATTTGCAGTTCATGTGGATTAAATGGATCATCACTGGGCTACATCCCTGGGGAAAATCAGCTAAAACTCCTGAGATGGTCCTGGTGTGTAATAGGTGACTCAGCTGGTGGTGACAAACTCTTTTGGCCTTTTGTGCACTGCCACTTACTGGCCTGACAGTGTTTCAGAGATACATAACCTTTTTCAAATATACTCATTTCCTTTCCTTGATATTCAGCTTGCAAGTGAAATCATAATTTCGTTGTTTCCCCCCCAAAGGCAAAGCCTATACAGATCCACTAGAAGAGAGACAGTTGAGACAATAGCCTCCTCATGTATTGGTGGCTCAGTTCATATCATGACTGCAGCAACTTGCAGTGTGTAGGAGATGTGGGTATTAGAGATGAGAATCCTCTCACTGTTGTGTGACCGACTCTCTTACACAGTGCGTGTGAATGCAGTGGCCGTGGGTCTGTGAGAGGGATGGGCTAATAGAGCCATGTGGCTCTGTCCATGAAAATTCCTCTTCACCTTGAACTTCGAGAGGGCTTCCTGGCTGCAGGTGAGTGGTGCTGGGGGCAGTGGGTGCTGCTGGCTGCCTGGCTCCACCGCCCTCCTTCTGCACAGGAGCGTACAGTACCTGAGAGCTCACCAAGGCTCGACTGCCCTCCCGAACAATGTCTTTTCAGCTGCTGGTTCTGGCACAGCTGACAGAGGTGAACGTGGCTGGCATAAGGAGAGGGTTTTAAAAGACCACCAGAAATGCAGAGTGAACTGCTTAAGGGAATGCAGAAACCTTGTTACAGAAATTAACCAGTAAGCGTTCTTTTGATGTTATTGAGGGTGGGTTTGCCTACAGGCTATTTTTTTTTTTTTAATATTTTTTTTTCCAGTTGAAAACAAGTGGAAGGAAAGGAAAGACAGAGGCAAAATAAATTTCCTGTGACTTCAAAGCAGAAAGGTTTCTCTTCCGGAAATTCATGCGACTACTAGATAGTGTTAAAGGATAGTAATGTCAAGATGCATACATAGAGTGTGTACAGCACATTTCACACTGCATGTGCCAGCAAACACTCCTGAGCAACAACCAGACAGAGGCATGCTGCTACTTTACTGTTTTGTTTCAATTTACAGAAGCCAATTTACAAGAAGTAGGTTTCTTTATCCAGAAGGTCTGAGACCTCAAATTATCTGCATAGATTCCCTTTGTCCAGACTTGACAGGTTTTAGAGATTAAAATAAATCCAGGCAGCTTCCAGACAGATAAGAAGGTAGATTCCTCACCCACAGAAGTTACTATCAAAGGATGGACAGATGGACAAAAGCTAGAGAGGGGAAAGGAAACATATAGCTCAGCATAAATTCAAAAGGTGAGTTCAGGAATTGCTTTTAACCCAATCATTTCCCAAACATCTAAGAGATGTTCCCAAACATCAGTTCATTGTTTTGGCAGCTTTGTTGACCTCCTCTCCTCTTTTCCTTGGTTTTTTTTTGACATCTCTTTCCTTTTCTTTATCTGGTGCATAGCTAATCCAGTGTGTGTACAAGTGTAGGTGCTTAAGGCACTTGCTCAGCCTTTAAAGAAATTCCTACCTGCAATCAGTGACTGCCTAAGAAGGATTTTGCTCCAGCCCAATTATTGTCATTCACCTATGACCTCCTTTTGGTAAACTCATAGCTGTCTCATAATTACTTTAAAAAAGGTGCTTGGAATAAGAATGTGTTCCATTAAGCAGCAAGTCTAAGCGAGTGTCTAACACCAGTGCCCATGAAGTTCATCAGAGGAATGGTGATTGATTTTCTTTAAATAGACCAGACAAGGGGTAGAGCATTAGGCTTGTCTAAACAATATGCAAGTCAGCATGGGGCTATGCATGTTCACAGAAAGCAAAACTGGATTTGTTCCAACAGCACAATACAGCAGAGAATAGCCTAAGTGTAGCAATCTAGTCTCAAAATTTTAAAGGCATATTTTCCATTGGTTTAAGGAGGAAATATTCCTATTCAAGATGAGCAGATACTCATTCTTTTAAAATCATGTTATCAGCACCTAAGTCCAGTTAATGTTACAGAAATTCTGCCTTGTTGGTGTATCTGAGGGTTTTAAAATAGCTCCTAAATGTTTACTCATGAAGGAGTGTAAATGGGAGCTGAACGGAACAAAAGACATTTTGGTTCCTAGACCTACAGCCTTAATGTATTTTGGTGCTCAAAGACATGTTAAACACATAGCAGTTTTTAGGAAGCTGAAAAGTGTCTTAGGCAGTAGACTTTGGGTGCTTGTCTCCTAAAGGAAGGCAGAACCCAGAATCCCTGAGCTCCAGAAAGTCCTGCTCCAGCCCCCCCCCCAGCAGTTTTGTGTCAGAACAACATCCAGCAAAATGGAATTTCTTATTGCATGGGAAGAGATCCATGATTTGTCACAGTACATCAAAATACTATATACTGTCAAAACAATCCCAACCATAATTGACAAGATTCCCTGATCTTGCTTGGGTTTTTCAGCTGTGTGGCTGCAAAGCTACTAAGAAGCTCAGCATCTGGAAGCCTTTACCTGCCTTGATTTTCTTCCCAGGTTGCTGGAGGCTTTGAAGTTGCCAGGCTTCCTGCAGCAGAGTTGAGCCCCAGTTCTCAGGATGATCAGGCAGAGAAACACTCAGGAAAGACTCAGGAAAAGTCCCTATCCACTGACAAGCAAATTTAGATTTTCTTATTTGACCTGCTCCAACAGGGTAGAAAACCCTAAGTGGTCAGCTCTGGGGAAAGAGCAGGAACCACTCTGATCAGAGTATGTCGTTGCTCAAGGATATCTGCTGGAGACAGGAGTTGTCTTTTTAACAGTAACACCAGTTTTCGTGTTTGGGTTATGGTTCAGGACAGGTAGCGTCATTAAATCTTGAAAAAATGTTTTCATTGGCAAGAGTGTAAGAGTCTGAGGCTGCATGCCCCTCTCTTTCAGTGGCGCTTAAACACTAGTGCTGACTGCCACTCCCGTCAATAAAGAAAATCCAATCTGAGACTGCACAGATAAATCTCTTTCTTTGTCTTAAATAATAGCAAAACCCCAGCTCTCATTTTATTGCAATGAAGAAGCACACTCAATTTATTCTGGGACTTTTGGGGACAAATTGCCTTGCATATGTTTTCATCAGTTATTCATCTTCTGTTCTGCCCTTGGCATAACTCAGAGAAATAATATTTCATGAGCACAGGTAAAAACTACTCTCCTTCAGCTTTCTGCCTGCCTTATTAACATGGACTATGCTTGGAATTGCATCGATTAATACAGGGTCAGATTCTCCAGTAGTACAAGTTGCCTCAGCTTTCTTGAGCTGCCTGGAGGCAAGTCGATATGTCTGCGCTTCGGAGAGCACCCCACTGCAACTGCCCAGTGGCACAGAGCGCAGGGAGTCCCCTTCCACTCACAGAGAAAGAAAGGAAGGGCAGCTGCAGCCTAACGGCAGGATGCGGTGAGGGAAACCTGGATTGGGGGTGTCTGTCCGGTCTGCAGCTCCTTGCAGGACTGGAGTGGTAAGGATGGAGCAGTGGCTGTGGAACTGCTACTTCTGGGGAGCTTTTTTTGCTCTCTAACTGCAGGGTGTTTCTGGATTTCTGCTGACACTGCGCAGCCCTCCTCATTTTGCTGCATGTTTGTGTTGTGACTCTTTGCTTAGGGACAGCTTTTAAGTGTGGTGATGAGAAGTCCTCCAGGCAGCAGTTTGGACCAGGCCAGAGATGTGCCTGTTATCTCTCAGTAATACTCAAGTCAACCACATGCCTCATTCTTGGCACTGACTAAACACCCTGTGGAAGTCTAAGGAATAAAAGATATGGGCTCAGTGTGCACAGTAGACTTTCAAATGCATGCTGACTCTTTTCAAGTAAATCACCTTCTGTACTACGACAGAAGCTGATTTAGTCTGTGTCTGTAGATTACATGCACTATCATTTTGATGTAAAGGTGAAGTGTAGATCAGAAGTAGGTGCTAAGTGCAGGATGAAGGTTTACATGAAGACTGATTTTTTGAATGAGGCTTGTCCCTGGGTTTTCAGTTGGTTTCCAGAATACTTACAACTTTTGGAAAGTGTGTTCTGATTGCACAAATACTCCAAAACCTTGGTTATCTAGCTAGTACAGCCCATGCAAATGAATTGCCTCTGACACAGTATATTTTCAGCTGTTTAATCACCTCATATTTCCAGCAGCTGTTTTGAGTAGACAAAGTAGCATCTCTCATATATATCCCTTCAGTGCTCTAGAAGCTTCAAAGACTGTAGAAAGAAGAAAGAAATGTGGGTTCAAAGGAGTTTTACAAAAAAATTTTTAACAAATCCAAACCAGCATGGCTCAGATTTTGTCCTCAAAGAGGACAAACATCAGCCCTGGGGGCTCTGATGGAGGGCTCCCTCCACCTCTGCTTGACCCCAGGAAGAGCTCAGAAGCCAACTCTGGGTGACTTCCACTCTGGAGTAGCTTGCCAACTAGCAGGGTGATCTGCCACATTTAGGGAAGTCTATTGATTTTCCTCCGGATGGCATGTAAGTCCTAAAGGGGGTAATTTGCTCAGTGTTTGTTGTTCCAACAAGTAGAAAATGAAAAGTTCACAGCTGGAGGATCCTTTTCCATCTTTTACACTTGACAAATTCACTATTCTATATTTCGCTTATCACAGTAAGTAGCATCAAATTTGAAAACACATAGTGGTTTGAGGGTGTAGAAAAAGACACATTTAGATACCCACAGAAGGGGGTAGAAATGATTATAAAGACTGAGCTTTTCCTATCTTTGGAAGTTATCTCTTCTGAAATGTAATACTACAAGGACAGAGTTCAGTCTGTAACATCACACAATTTAGGAAATTCTCCACAGGCATTTTTTCTTTTCTTATATTCTTTCTTCTTTTGGAACTTTTATTTTTCTTCGCTGAGATTTCTACTTTGCTCCTGTGTTTACATGCACTGGTTTATTATCTGTCCCCTGCAGCTCAAGAACAGACATGATTTCCCTGACTCAGGACCTCACAGGTACATGAGGAAGAAATGTGCCTTAAGGCTCTTTTGTCTTTACACATAATTTATTGGTAGTTCTAAAGGCTATCAGCCAGATCAACAGTCTCACTGGTACTGCACTGATTACTATTACTCGAAGTTACTGTTCTACGTAGCTGTTATTTGTGATTTGGGATATCTGAGAATGAATTAAAGAGTGTAATCCTGTTTTGTTAGTTTTTAGAATTGTGTCTTAGTCTTTCAGGTTTGGAGTTTTTCTTGTTTTTTGGTGTGTGTTTTTTTTAATAAGAGTGGTAATTTTTGCTTTCACTTGAAAGGAATGAATTCGGGTTAAATAAATCACACCCCAAAATAAATTTTCTAAATTTCTCATAAATTTTCTAACGTTTACAGATTAAATCCTTTTGCACTTAGGAACCATAACAAGACATATAATGGAGCAGAAGATATTGGCAGAGCTCTGAGCTCAATGAAGACTCTGTGGGAGAAGCTGGATAGGTGAGATCATTCAAAATTTGGAGAAATGACATCTTAGAGTACTATCCGTCTCTTCACACAAAGTCATTCTTAAAAACTCAGATATCTCTTAGCTCACATAATTGCCATATAACAACACACATTTCAGATACTTGTTTCTGAATTTCTGTTTTCTTTCACAGCATTCACAGGTTTCATCAAAAGATCTCAAGGTCTACCAAGATATGTTCCGGTATTTTTCACTTAGTTGTCAGATTTGGAGGCTCTTTAGGCTGGGATATTTTAAAACTGAAACTCAATTCCAAGAAGAAAAAAAAGAGAAAAATTTTAAAAAAATCATCCTCCCAAGCCTTTGAAGTTTTCAGGCATAAGTCTGCTTTTATTTCTCAAATGTCCTCAGTTCCTCTGGTGAAATTTCTTCAGTATTGAAAAGGCCTGGATGGCAACTACATGCAAAACTTGTAACTACAGAAAGAAGCATGATGTTAGAGAGTCACTGGAGAGTACACTTCTGCCTATGGTCATGATACCTGCAAGTGAGTGATGAAGCAGTGGCTCCTATCGCTTCCCGAGAAGCCATATTGATGAGTTTCACTATGGATTTATCTCTGTTAAGCATACCATAGTCCTTCAGCAGGGTTTTTCCAGAATCTCAGTGCAAGAAAAATTTAAGACTCTCAGTGAAACATCGACATTTTATGTTTTTTATACAGCGTCTCCTCTTCATCATATTAGAGGTCCTAGGGGACTTCAAGGATTCTGCATTTTAGTCTAGATTTTTGCAAAGTCTGGTAGCTGTTGAATGTCAGTCTACTTCGACATTTGTGTTCTGGATATGACTACAACTGGAGCTGTGGTGCATCATGCTGTGCTGTGCAGATGCAAAGTCCAGCACTTCGGGGAAACTAGCTGCACTATAGAGTCATTCTCCTCAAAGGCAGCAGATTTGAACAGAGTAGGAGAGGCTTAATGGACCTACCGAGTATGATCTGTGTGCACGCTGCCTTAAACATATTTTGAAATCATCCGCAGAGTAGCTGGATGACGAGTTCATAAGGGGTCTGGTGATTCCCTGAAGGGCTGGATTGGCTGGTCACCATCTGTCTGTGCAAGGTTTGCTTCCTATGCAAATATAGTTACTCTTTCAGAAGATTTCTGGGCCTTCCTCTCAGGCACAGAGCGCTTAAAAGCAGAGTGATGCACTATGGTAGAGACAGACACACAGACTTTTATGGGAATCCAAGTGACAGAAGTGATGCAGTAATGCAGTGTGCCTGGTGTGTCTTGAAAGGGAGCCAGGCTTAGCAAGGCCTTCATGGGAAAATATAGGGTATGCCACATCATTTATTGAAAAAATATAAACTCAATAAGATAAACATCCTAAATGACTGCAAACACTATATATTTTGTGGAAGAATCCTTTTTTTGGCATGAGCTCTGTCAAAACTGGCTGCTTTTGCCCAAGTGCTGAATAGATGCTCTGGCAGAAATATCCTCAAAAAGTGCACACTCTCTAATGGATGTGGTTACATGATTTTAATCCAAACCTACAAATACTGAAAGGGATGACAATAAACTTGGCTGGACTTTAGAAAAGAAGAAGATTTGATTTTGTATCCAGCATTAGAAATGTGTAGCATCCATGGCAGTGCAAAAAATGGTTGGATTTGGGTTGTAAGTGTTTGCCACTGTAATTCAGACATATAATACCTCAGGCTTATTATTGTCCCTTTGAGGTCGTCACGGTCAGCAATGACCAGAGTCGCAGGGCCACACTTGGCTGTATGAGAACTAGAAAAACACACGTGCTAGGAAAACTGATCACCAAATGAAAACAATATCAATAAATGTGCTACTATCCAATAAACTCAAAGTGTGTAGAAGTGTTTCTCGCTGGGTTGTTGCATACATACAAAATCTGAATTTGTCAGCTTATTTAGTTAGCTTATATAAGTTATTCTAATGAGCAATGCTATTTGATATTCTGCTATTATTTGATCTAGACCTCTAGAAATTTGTCTAATCTGCGTGGGTTTCATGAGTGCTGTTAACTGACTGTTGCTAGAATCAGTGTTATGATACAGGCACTGAGCTTGACCACTATAAATAAAAAGAACAAAGTCCAAGGCAATAAATAATTTAGTGTTGCCATTCATTCTGCTAAATTCTCTTTAAGACTTCTTTTTTTGGAAAAGTAATCTAAACTGTTCTGCCCTGAAGCAAAGTATTAGGATCTTTGTTTGCATTGGGAGCTGAAGGTACGTGAACTGGTGATAGATGAGAAATAGTATTAGATAGAATAAACTGTCAGATGTAAAGACATTTGATCAGTTTAAGACATAAGATCAGTTTAAGCCAGGAGATGCACAAAAGACCTAGGCCAGCTCCTCAGCATTGTATTTAAGCTTTTTCCAAGTGGTTTTGCTGAAATTCAAGCTACTCTGGACTCCAAGTTATATTTTCCTTCTTATAGGTATTATGCATGGTTTTCCTTTCTCCAGAGGACAAGTGAGCTGCCTGTTAGAAGAGGGTATGACCTCTGCTTGCACAACAATATTTTAGCAGAAGTTGTAGCAGCTGGAATAAAACAAAGAATCTGGAAGCAATTTTTATTAAAAAAAATCCACATGACTTTTCCTTCTGAAAAGGTGGTGTTTTTAGAGAATATACTGATAGAATTTTTTTGGTACGTGTTGTGTTTTCAATGGCAACCCAGCAGACTTAGCTGGGGAAACAGCACACTGCAGTTTCACCTGCTGCAGTTACATCCCAAAAACCCAGTCCAGAGTGGTACGAAACCACATAAATCACTGTTCAGTCAAGACTTACTGTATTGGCTTTGTGTCTTGCTGAGCGTTGATCACTATACTGGGCTTTCCTGTGGATCTAGGAGATCCTTGCTAAGGAAGGACAGGCAAAGGTGAAGTTTCTAAACACAGGAGGAGCACGCTTCTGGGACAAGCTTCTACTTAGAAGAGTCAAAATCTGAAATGGTTTCATGATAAAACTTGATAGCTTGCTGATAGTATTTCTACGACAAGGTGAGAACACTCCTGGAGCCTCTAATTCAATCCTATGAGTAAGGTTTCCAGTGCTGACTTTGTAGATGCAAGTGAGGGTTGAAGAGACTTGGATATGTGTGCTTCTTTCACATATTGCTAGTGCTTTTAACTGATGCTGTATTTCAGGGTTCTTGATCACCTGCAGAGGATACAAAGAAGTTGGAGTATTTTTTGCTGCAGATATATAGCTTGACTTTGAGTAAGAGTGAGTAGAATATTGCATTTTACCTTGTTTGGAGGACTTGAGGACTTTGGAAGACTGCCACAGCTAGCAAAGGGACATTGCATGGGCATCTGCTCTTAATGGTAGTAAATTATCTTATAGCCAGTGGTGTGACTTATGTATTCAGGGCTAAACCCTGGGAGTCATCGACAAGAAATTAAAAAGTGATGAACTTTAAAGGGTTCCCACTTTTGGATGCTACTCACCTGAAAAATCAGGTTGTCAGGTGCCATATTCATCCAGATACACATCTTAGTTTAAAATACAGACTTTACTACTGTCAGCTATGAATTTCTGCCTCTGTTGCTTACCTATTCTCAGTAGGGTTATCGTAGCAATACTTCAGAGTTTTGACTGATCTCCTGCTTGTTTTTGGAAGAACTGTCATATGCTTGTTTAGACTAACAGTATAAAGTTGGTGAGATTACTTATGTGTTCAAACTAGACACATTGCTGGGTTCAGGCTTCCTGCACTAAAAAAAAATGAGATTTGCTTAGCTAAGAGACAGCAAACTTTGTCTTAGGAAGATATTTTGGCTTAAGAAAGAAAGTTTCGGGACAATACTTATGAACATCCTCACTCTGAACTCACTTTCAGCTTTAGTCCAAAAAAAGCACTTTTTTAGACCTTACAGCCATGTCAAAAAGTGCACTTTTGTTTCTACTCAGAGGAGCCTGGGAAGTCACAAAATGTTAACAGAAGATATGTTCATCCAAATGATTTGAAGTTCAGAACTGGACCTGGCTGGATTAATGTATTTGCTTCTATTGAATGCATATTTTAGATATTTTCTATATAGATATTATAGCTAAATAAAATATAAATAAATGTATAAATACACCGGTATGTACACACACAAATATTATCGACCTGTTCAGTATAACAGGCTTTAAAGTAATTCTAAATAGGACTAAAGAAACAATTAGGGAAAACATGGTTCGAAATTGCTTGAAAGGTTGAACTGATGAGTCAAACATCATGTTTACCTCTCCATTAATTGAAAATATTGAAAATAAAATATGTGTAGCCAATTAGGCTACACATGTAAATAATGCCTCCTGACTCACCAAGACCGTTGAAAATACCAGTCATCATTGATGACCCCATTCATTAAATATATGCGCATCTAATAAACTTATGCACATTTTCTTCCTGACTAGTTTTAAGTGATAAACAATAGTTTTACTCCTGTCCCTCTTGCCAAAAAACTAATTCCATTTCTCAGTTTTAAAGAACACTCCTACACACAGAAAAAATATAGTTCAAATGAGGAAACTTCAGCACCTTCTTCTGAAAATATTCAACACTCAATTCGACAGTGCTGCATGCAGACAGCTCTGCACGTGTTTAGCCAGAGCTCTGTGCCGAGAATCACTACATGACGTGGCCCTGAGAACATGTGAAATATATGTGGATGATTACTCAGGCTCCCTGTTGTAAGAGCAGAGGTGTGTACTTGGAGAAAGACCAAAAAAGGCTAAGGAGCAGTTAATCTGTAGTAGCTCTAGCCAGCATGTTCTAGCCAGAGTGGGCTGGATTAAGACAGTCAGAGATGCAAGGAGGCCAGAACCTGCATGAGGTTCAACAAGTCAAAATGCAAGATCCTGCACCTGAATTGAACTAATCCCAGACACAAATACAAACTGGGCACAGATTGGGTTGCGAGTAGCCCTGAAGAGAAGGACTTGGGGGTCTTGATAGATGAGAAATTCAACATCAGCCGGCAGTGCGCTCATGCAGCCCAGAAGGCCAACTGCATCCTGGGATGCATTAAGAGGAGTGTGCCCAGCAGACCAAGAGAGGTGATTCTCCCCCTTTACTCTGCTCTTGTGAGATCCCACCTTGAATACTGCATCCAGTTCTGGTGTCCTCACTGTAAGAGGGACATAGATCTGTTGCAACAAGTCCAGAGGAGGGCCACAAAGATGATCCAGGGGCTGGAGCACCTCTGCTAAGAGGAAAGGCTGCGGGAGCTGGGATTGTTCAGTCTTGAAAAGAGAAGACTTTGGGGGGACCTAATAGCTGCCTTCCAATACCTGAAGGGAACCTACAGGAGGGCTGGGGTGGGACTTTTTACAAAAATGTCCACCGACAGGACAAGGGGAAATGGATATAAATTAAAGGAAAGCAGATTTAGATTGGATCTTAGGAAGAAATTCTTCAGTATGACGGTGGCAAGACTCTGGAATAAATTGTCCAGAGAATCTGTGGATGCCTCCCCCTGGAGATGTCCAAGGCCAGGTTGGATGAGGCCTGGAGTAACCTGATCTAGTTGAGAAGTGTCCCTGCCCATGCCAGGGAAGTTGGATTAGATGATCTTTAAGTTCCCCCCCAACCTAGGCCATTCTATGATTCTATGATACGTTAGTTATGCACATTTTCCATGGTCACAGCCTCTGTCTGAGAAGGACATTAAAGCAGCTCTCTGGTGGTTCTGCATCTGCTGGGAATTTGTCTGTGCAGGTGGAATCCCAGGGGCCTTAAGGCAGCTTTTAATTTCCTTCATGGTTTTGAGAGAGGCTGAGAATGTGCGCTACTGACCTCTGGCTCTACGAAACACAAAACTTATTATCCCTCATTTAGGATCTGGTCAATGTTTGTCTTCTGGATTAATAATTTTTAGTATTCATCTCCTAAAGCAAATGTTTTACGTCCTTGAGCAAGGCAAATAAATATGCATAACAAGAAAAACTCGGTGTGACCCTTTCCTTGAATTTATGTAGCAAAAGAAGTCTATACGAGAACAGCAGCTTTAATGTACGCTCATAAAAATATTTCATTTATTATTTATATAATTATCTGCAGAGTGCTGTTGCCATGACAACTTTTACACACAGTGAGATAAATCCTTACATAGGCAGTAGTCACGACTCCAAACACTATCATGAAGATAAGTCTGCATGGGCATTTCAGGGTTTGCCAAGTTTTTCTAAAGCAGTTATTGACATTAAAATAGCTTCCTTCTGCTAAGTTAGAGAAAAGAGCTTGCTTTTAGCCTAATTTCCTTAAGAAACAAGACTTAGGGAATCATTTTCTCTGTCCATCTGTCTGCTTATCGCCCCCTAACATCTTCCAAATCTGCTGGCATAATTTCAATTACCTTTCATTAAGATGACTCACAGATAATTAAATCTGACACACTTCATGAAGAGTGATTGTACAAAGGACTGTGAATATGAATAACCAAATAATGGGTTATGGAGGGAAATGTTCCACCATGCTTGAAACTGGTGAACTCCTTTTGTCCTGTTGTCCAGACAGCATCAAACTGGTCACAACACATGCTGTTTCTTTTAAAGCTAAAGGGGAAATGACACAGAAAATGTGGAGCAGTTGGAGGGTGGAAGGATGAGGAGTTCTGGTGGAGCCTAGAGATTGTGCAGGCAGGATGTGGGGACTGTCCTTGTTGTAGTGATGGGGCTGTGGGCTTGCAGGACACGAGTTATTATGAAATGAGGGCTTCATTGATTCTACCACTCAAGGACAGTGGTTTCCAAATTCTGCATCCTACAGCAACCCCCAGGTTGGGGAGCTAGGGTTCTGCAACATCTGAGAAGGTCTAGGCTGCTTGACTCCTGCAGTCTTGTTCTTTGGACCAGAGACTTCCAAGCACGATGAATTACATACACACATCAGACAGTCCAGGCAGCCAGTTGGCACCACAATCTGGTGCTTTGGTAACCATGAGGCAAAGTAGACTTTGTCCTGGGACAGCCTGGGCTGAAATGGATTTTGACCCATGGACTGAAGGTGATGGAGCTCTTGTAAGTATCACAACTTCTTACCATTCAACAGTGATACCAAAAGCCACTAGAATCTTGTCAGGCTTCTCAGAAGCTGTTGGATTATAGAGATCATGTTTCATATTTGTAAATACAATACAACTTTGTTTGGAAATTCAGGTTCATGACAGATACGAGTGTTAGACAGCTTCTGTTGACTGAGAAATGTTATATATGTGTATGCATGCAGGCATAATAATGACAGGATGGAGGGAAAGAAACGTATTTTTTGAATGCTTTGATCTGGCCCATTCCAATCACAACTTTCCAAAGCAAATTAAAAATAAGGTCCATATTTTGCACCACAGTGCCAAAAACTGTTCTGTGTTTTCTGCATAAGTATACTTAACTGACTTCTCTGAAGATTTTGATACCACAGAATCACTGAATCATAGAATTTTAGATGTTGGAAGGGACCTCAAAAGATTTTCTAGTCCAACCTCCCTGCCAGAACAGGATCACCTAGGACAGGCCACACAGAAACGCATCCAGGTGCGATTTGAAAGTCTTCAGAGAAGGAGACTCCTCAACCTCCTGGGCAGCCTGTTCCAATGCTCCGTCACCCTCACATAAAGAAATTTCTTGTCATGTTGAGTGGAACTTCCTGTATTCTAACTCAAACCCATTATTTCTTATTCTATTACTGGGCACCACGGAGAAGAAATTGTCTCCTTCCCCTTGACACCCACCCCTCAGATATTTATATACATTAATAAGGTCCCTTCTCAGCCGTCTCCTTTCAAGGCTAAACATCCCCAGTTCTCTCAGTCTCTCCTCACAGGAGAGATGTTCAAGTCTCTTAATCATTCTCGCAGCTCTCCGTTGGACTCTCTCCAGTAGGTCCCTGTGTCTTTTGAACTGGGGAGCCCAAAACTGGACACAGTATTCCAGGTGTGGTCTCACCAGGGCAGAGTAGAGGGGGAGGAGAACCTCCCTAGACCTGCTGGACACACTTTTCTTAATGCACCTCAGGATCCCATGGGCCCTCTTGGCCACAAGGGCACATTGCTGTCCCATGGACAACTTACTGTCCACTAGGACTCCAAGGATTTCTCCATGGGGCTGCTTTCCAGCAGGATATCTCCTAATCTGTACTGGTGCCTGGTGTTATTCCTCCCCAGATGCAGGACTCTGCACTTGTCCTTATTGAACTTCACGAGGTTCCCCTTTGCCCAGCTCTCCAGCTTGTCTAGATCCCGTTGGATGGAAGCACAGCCTGCCTGTGTGTCAGCCACCCCTCTCAGTTTTGTATCATCAGCCAACTTGCTGAGGGTGTACTCTATCCTCTTGTCCAGGTCGTTGATGAAGATATTGAATAAAACTGGACCCAATTCTGATCCCTGGGGAACAGCACTGGCCACAGGCCTCCAGCTTGACTCTGTGCCAGTGATCACAACACTCTGAACTCTGTTGTTGAGACAGTTTGCAATCCACCTCACTGTCTAATCATCTATCCCACATTTCATGAGTTTGCCTGTGAGAATATTATGGGGGACAGTATCGAAAGCCCTTTTACCAATGGCATAGGTTCAGCATCTTTAAAAGTCATTCCAGCTTTAGTGCCTGAGTTTCATGCCTGTGCTCAAATATTTAATTTTGACTTGATTATTGTTCACTATAAAACAGGTCAAAAGTCTCATAATAAATCAGAGGACTGGCGAATGTGGTGAGTTGACCCAGGCTGGATAACAGGTGCCCACCAAAGCTGCTCTGTCACTCCCCCTCCTCAGCTGGACGTGGAAGAAAAACTATAATGAAAGGCTTGTGGGTCAAGATAAGGACAGGAAGATCACTCAGCAATTATTATTCCCGTTCGGTTCCCATGTGTTGCCTGATCTAGTCGAGAGGGGGCGTCCCTGGTGACAGGGAGACTGGATTAAAATGGTCTCTAAGGTCCCTTCCAGCCTAGGCCATTCTATGATTCTGTGGTTATCACGGGCAAAACAGCTCGACTTGGCAAAAAGTTAATTTAATTTTTTACCAGATAATGAGAAATAAAACTAGATCTAGGGGGCTGGTTAGCTCAGTGGTTTGAGCGTGGTGCTGGCAACAAGGACCAACACCGAGGTTGTGGGTTCGATTCCTTCTCGGTCCCCATGTGTTGCCAGGTCTAGTCGAGAGGTGGCGTCCCTGCCCATGACAGGGAGGTTGGACTAGGCATAGGCTTCACATGGGGTCCCAGCCTCCTTTGAGCATCTTTCTGCTCTGGCTTGGGTCTGGAGAGAAATCTCTGCTTCAGCACATGCAGCACTTCCTCCCCTTCCTTCTTGACTGAATTGGGTGTCTGCAGAGCTCACATATTCTCACTCCCCTCTCTAGCTGCAGTTGCTGTTGCAGTTTTTTCTCCCTTCTTAAATATGTGATCACAGAGGTGCTTACACCATTGCTGTTGGGCTTGGCCTTAGCCAGTGGTGGGTCTGTCTTGGAGCTGGCTCGCATTGGCTCTATTAGACATGGGGGAAGCTTCTGGCAGCTTTTTGCAGAAGCCGCCCCTTTAGCACTGCTCCCCTTCTCCTCTCACTACCAGAATCTCACCACGCAAACCCAACACAGCAAAAAAATGTACAACATTCTTTTTCTTTTTGGAAAAAAATTAAAATGGTTCATTTTTTAAATAGCTCAGAAACATGAAGTCATTCTTTTCACCATGAATCTAAATATAGCTATTGTTTTATACTGCTTACAAAGAGATTACAAAGAGATAAAATACTAGTAAAAAGAATAAAGTATTTTAATATCCAAGGAAAATGATGCTCAGAAGCTCTGCTATAGATTGTGTGGGAAATGCTTTGTTCTGTCAGGAGATATGGTAAAAGTCAGGCCTTACCTCAGTGACTGAATTCAGTGATATTTTTTTTCTGCATGTGTGGATTAGGATAAGATGAGTAAAAGAACCATAGAGAAATAAACTCAAAATCACACAGTAGATGATGATGGAGAAAGGCAGGATTTTTTTTGCATTTTAAACTATCCTCTCTACTCCTTAAATTCTGCCTTAAAGCACCTCACATTCATGCTTTAACACTCTTTTTCTTCCACTCTAAAGGAAACTTGGCAGTCAAGGGTGAGAAATTTATGCGTTGCACGATTTTTTCAGTAAAATTAAAGTCCTGAAATTCTCAAAATTCAAATGGAATTAAATAATACATCTTCCAAGAGTACATAGTAAACCAAACAGACAAACAACAGTGTAAGAGATTTGCAGGCAGTACAGGAATAGCCAATGAAACCAGCCAGTCAAGGCTGCCAAGAAGCCAGATGCTGTGAGAGGAAGAGCATTTTTCATAGCTTTCAGTCAGTGCCATGTGATTTCCAGCTGAGGAAAGAAAGAAGACACTCTGATGGTATTTATACGTTAAGATCGGTGACATCATCAGTGTTTAATTTCCTAATCATGTTCTTTAAAGTTCCATAGGAATTTAAGAATAATTAAAATCCCTTCTGATATCTGGGTCTCATTTTGGTGGCCTCATCCTAATCCTCATTAATTTATGTTACCAGATCACCATAAATGTGATCATAACTCATTAACTAGGCACTCTTTGATCAAGAGCGAGCCAGGACTGAAATAGAGAGTGGTTTGGAAATCAGGCTATTAGGCACTTAAGCAAGCTTACCCCTACAGCCATTCTGTAACTTGCTGGCACTATGCCTGGCTTGAAGTAGTATTGATAATACTTCATCTTCATAAGCAGCACCTTCACTTACAATTTTGTCCAAAATAAGACAATGCAGTCAATCAGCAAGTGGAACATATCTTGCCTGTGGATATTTTCATTCCTCTCCATATGCAGTTCACGGGCTTTCAGGAACAAGCAAATAGACTTGGTATTCTGGTACGAGATTTGTGCCATTTGTGTGCAACAATATACAAGAACAGGCGATTTTAACCTGTTTTTTGAAATAGTTATGATTATAATCAAGGTATCTTTGGTTTTATGTATCTATATTGCTTGTCCCACTGAGAAACTTGCAGAACAGAAAAAAAAGAGGAAAGAAATGGGAACAATATATCTGTTCTCACAAACATAATGACTCGTTACTTTTGGTTGCCCCATAGGGACCTGCATCCTTATTAATATCTGAGGGTAATCCTAGGGATTCTAGGACAGAGATCACCACATCGACAGAGAGTCAGTCTGATGAAAAGCAGCATTGCTTTGAGAAAGAGAAACAGTCCTCTAGATCAGTAGCCTTTCTGAAAGTGTCAGCAAATAAGGCAACAAAGATCGGTGTGTTACCTGGACACTTTTGGCTAAAGCATCGATATCCTTTTTTTTTTTTTTTCCTCTCGAACTTAATACAAACTTTAGAAACTCTCAAGAGGATTTGGGTTTAGACTCGTCTTTCTCAAATGAAAATAGTGTCTCCTATATGCAACACTCATGTTAGCATAATGAAGGCTACTTTTACTTCTACTAGGCTTTCCGGAATTAGTCACTGAACAAACCACCTGTAACCATTGGTTAAGTTCATTGCTCCTGTATTTTGACTGATAAAAAAAATCTTATTATAGTCATGGAGAATGCTGAAGGAAGACGGGAGAGAAAGCATGCCTATTGAACCAGAGACAGTGAAGCAAAATAATAAAGAAATATATTCACCCTAATCTTACTGGAGCTGGACATGCACCACCCCAATTAAATACACAGTATTACTGACCTAAGTGAAGGATGGTGTGTAAAAAAAAAGAAAAATATGCTGCAAAAGAGCAACATAAGCCTCTTCTTACATATGCCTTCTGAAGAAGCAAAGAATATTCGTACCTGTCAGTTCAAGGGCACTTCTCAGGACCTTTTCAGCAGAAAGAATGGCAGTCTTACTCCACTATGTGTCTTTCCTATGTTAAAGTGCAGCAAAGAAATGCATGTCCTTTCAAACAAAAGTATCTTTCTTCAAAGATGAGTGTGGAGGTAAGAGTTAGTCAGGGGCCTGTTCCAAGTGAAAGGAGCACAGAAAGTGATAGAAATCAATTAATTTTTAGGAGTCTGCTAAACTTAGTGATGGAAAACACAAGGACATATCCCTTCCCCCTATCCTCAGCATCATAGAAATAGCAAGCGTAAGAAAATGACTTTTGCATTATTTTTCATCTTTCCACCACCCACAGCATTCCTAGCAGCAGAAAGCTTTCACTTCTCTCTCCTGGAGAAACCCAAAAGCAACACTTCTCAGATTCATCACACCAGCATGCCAGTGCAACATGGTAATCTTAATTGCTGTGTTGTATCAGTTAATCAACAAACCAGCTGGTCTGTTGGGTAATGAATTTGGAAAGCTCTTCTCCCTGAAAAGTGTGAAGTCCTGATGATGTTTTCTGCTCTTTTAAATACCTGTTGCTGTAGATATGCACCCTTCCCTTGGGAACAGCAGGAGAAACCAGGCTACTCAAGCTGTTCTTGAACTGTGTTGACACCTCTGCAGAGATAAGAGGCTGTGATGAGCTCTCTTGCTCTGATTCTCAGCTTATTCCTGAAAGTATGTATTTTCAGAGCAACGCACTGTCTTTCACAAGAATGACATAACCTCTCAGTTGGAAAGACAGGATTTCACTCCCAATCACCTTCCAAAACGGTCTTTCAATGATTTTCAGAAACTGAATTCTTCCAGGACCAAGACCAAGAGCAGAGTGTGTGTCCTTGTGTGTAGCAGGTTCTGTGTTGTTATCTGTCTGTCTGCTAGAACAAAGCATCTCTGTTCAGCATTCACTGATGCTGCTGTGGGATATTGGTAAATTCTAAAGTAAGTGGTTTATCTTTTGGACATTTTAGCAGGAATTCAAAAAAGTAAAAAAAAAAAAGTCTAATTACTAGCAGCTTAGGTTGAAAAGAGAGATTTTCAAAGTGATATGTGGCATTGACCAAGCTGGAAGAACTCACTGTCTGAGGATGTTGTTTTGTTTTGAATGGAAATGGCAATTTCATTGAATTATGCCACTTAGGGTACATCACTCTTTGCTGTCCACCCCAATGCTTCCCTCAGTGGATTTCCATCATGGGGACAGCACTATGAGGCAATAAGGGACCCTGTCCAGAGTGCCATCACCACAGAGGGCACTACCTGCTGCTGGGCACAAGCTGTCTTTTTGGTGTCAAACAAAATCATATGTCCAGAAGAGCTTCTGCTGGCTCAGCTAGTGCAATCCCTCCGCCATAAGACATGTCAGTGATACTTATGGGCGGATGTTAATCTCCTGTGTTCTTAAAGAACCTCAAGCTTCCCCAGTTAATTTTTAACTAATTTCTAGAAATAAGACATATTCCTATGGCATTACTTTAGCCTTCCTGCTGTTTTAGTCCGTTACTTGTTGTTGTGCCTACTATGGTCATGAAGCACCAGTTTTTCTTCACCCTTTCAGTAACCTTTCCTATCTTTGAAAATTGTTACCACATCCTCTCTTGGGCTTCTCTTTGTAAGCTAAACTGCCCCAAGTTCAAATTTTTATTGTAAGTCATGAATTATTCCTAGTTGACAAAACTGAAAAAGAGTGTTTCATGAAGCAACTCTAAGAAATTTCATTTAAAACAGAGGACTATTTTAGTATTTTCAAAGTAAAGTTTTAGGGATTTTTCTTCTGTTACTGTCATGAGTAATTTATGATTTCATAACTCAATATAGGATGAAAACAAATATAGGAATATGTGAATTTCACATGGAAATTAAATTCTAGCATCCAGTTGACACCAGTTAGTGATTTGCATCGCTGTGGCTAGAGGTCACATGATGATATATGTGTACATGTGGGTTGTTAGGCTAAAAATGAAAGATGGAACAAATGACTGAAATGCAAAATATCTGTTCTGTTGACTGATACTCTAACAGGCAGGTTATTATAGATTAAGTGCTAAATCTGTTTTAGAGTTATTCTCAGTGGATGAATCATGCACACTCATACTTTCACTATGCATAAATTGACAGCACAATCTGAAGGCCTTGTCTTTCAGCTCCCTGGGGTTCAGACTGCTTTTGTGCCTAGGCCAGAGCCTTGACCTAGGTCAACTGTTCATTTCGATGACTAGAATTCTAAGCTTGATATCTGTCTCTTCTGACTCTAACTTCTGACCCCCTTCCATGTAACATTGTGTTTTTTTCATGATTGTGGTCTAAATCTGTGTTGCTGCTGACGGTGATGCTCTCACCACTATAGGACTGAATTTTGAACTTATGGTAAACTCATCTTGACACCTTCTTAGCATTTAACATCAGTGGTAGCAGGAGAAATGTTGCAAGTGTTCTGATGTCTTCCAAGCCAATGCTCACCAGAACAACAAGCTGGCTGGAAATGAAATGTTTGTTGATATTGTTGGGTTAGTCTTTAGCCTTGCAGCATATAACTCATATTTGCAAAGGTGAAGTTCTGGGAATGTGTGACGGGAAATGGAATAGCCTAGAAAAACCTTTTTTGGGTGGAAGCTGAGAGTGTGATTTAGGTTACTGTGTGCCTCCATCTATTTAACTATTAGTGCTACAATTTCTCCTCCTACACTGTTGCTCGCAGTCCTGCTCACAGTCCTGTCTGGTCCTTTACAGAGCCATTCATCTGTGCTAACCCAGCAGAAGAACATATCAACAAATTCACTTATTTTGCTAAAGTGGCTCAGCAGAGTGTTGGGGAATACTGGAGCAACAAGAAGAAGGAGTGGGATAACAGCACACAAGTCAACTTTCCTGTGTGAAAAGATGTGAACTTTCATCTGTAGATTAAGGATGAAGAGAAGCCTGGCACTTCTCCTACTTTAGGGCTAGCAACATCAAGATGAGATCACCTGTATGCAGTATGCTCATGCATATAAGGATTTATGAATTATATCCAATTCTCAGCTTTTAATTTATAAAAAATACTTCCCATTCCTTCATTTCTTACATACTCCTGGACAACATTTACTTCTCAGATTCATCAGTACTCATCTGCTACCTCACATGATGTTAAATGACTGATCTCATAATAATAGAAAGAACTCTCTGTAGAGTTTGAAGTTAAGTAGTAACAGGTAGCTGAAAATTAGCAATAATGAGGTTAATCAGGGATGTGCAAAAGAGAATTTGACTTAACACTTCACTTATTGCTAAAAAAGAGTGGATAAAACATTTACTACAGCAATTTCTCTACATGCTTGTAATTTATTTTTAGATGCAACAAATCTATAGAGGAGTTCTGGGATTCATCTGATCAAACAGACTTCTACATAAGAGCTAGTCACTATAGACCTTCTTTATAGCTAATTATCCTTACCAGAAGGCAGTTGACAACATCCTTGTGTAAACTAGGTCATCTGACTTGCATACTTAAATTATGTTGCTGGTGAAGGAAAGATAGAGCTACCAGTTCAGATAGATCAGTATTTTACTGTGGTGCTATAAAGGTAGAGAAAGACAGGGCAAGGGATTTTTTTTATAGGTTAGGTAATGTCTGTCATAGAATCATAGAATGGCTTAGATTGGGAGGAACCTTCAAGATAATTTAGTTCCTCCAAGCCCCATCCAACCTGGCCTTGAACACTTCCAGGGAGGAGGCATCCAGAACTTCTCTGGGCAACCTGTCCCTCTCCAGGTTTCTTGTACGCTCCTTTAAGTACTGGAACATTGTTATAAGGTCTTCCCAGAACCTTCTCTTCTGCAGGCTGAACAGAGCTCAACTCTCTCAGCCTGTCCTCAGTAGAAGAGGTGCTCCATCCCCTTGATTATTTTTATGACCCTCCTCTGGACATGCTCCAACAGATCCATGTCCTTCTTGTGTTGGTACTGCAGGTGAGGCCTCACAAGAGCAGACTAGAGAGGGAGAATCACCTCCCTCAACCTGCTGGCCATGCTTCTTTTGATGCAGCCCAGGATGTGACTGGCTTTCTGGACTGCCAGTGCACATCTCTGGGTCATGTTGAGCTTCTTGTCAACCAACACCCCCAAGTCCTTCTCTGCAGGGCTGCTCTCAATTCATTCCTCACCCAGCCTGTATCTGTGCTTAGGATTGCCCTGGCCTATGTGCAGGACCTGGTGATTAGGCCAGCTAACTATTGTTGGAAAAATTACACCAGCTTTTGAGCATGTGAGACTTTTTTCAGGTATGAAAGAAGAGATGCAGATTTAAGAGGAATGTACAAATTGAGAACAACTTCTCATCATTTATTTACATAGGTAGAAGAGATGGAAAATTAGCAGTCCTTATCCCAGGTTCTTGCTCTGCCATTAAGTTCCAATGTTGTGTGTAAGAGTGGTGAATACACAAGGTGTTCCTACTGGAGACAGGCTTGTCACTAGTCTAAGAGAATCAAGTGCAGGGGAAGGGGAGCTCACAGGCCAATGATGATTGCCTTCATCAACACAAATTACAACGTCAATTTAAGTAATGGCTTCACAGGATGATTTGTCCTCATACTTTCCTAGTAGCTACAGAGATCTTTTCTTTTAAAGGTTCTGGTTCTGGGTCTCTGGGTTGTTATGTCCTGTGTATGAGGCAAGATATTTTGTAAAACCTAAAAATAATTCTCACAAAAAGAAGAGATATTTTCCCTCTGCCAATGGTGTGCCTTAGTCAGCAGGTTATGAAACTCCTGTAGATACTTCCTGGTGATCCTCATGTCTATTCTTTCCTCCATCCTACCTCAGGCCAATGTGGAGATGCAAATTGGTGCCTCATGCCAGGCTCTGCAGACAGTTCCTTCTCCTACCTTAGCTGGACATATCTTCCCCTGACATCTGGCCCTTCAGGGTTAGGAAAGGACTCAAAGAACAGATGAACTCCAGAAGAAATTGGATCAATTTTTGGGAGAGTGGTAGCTCTTTTTGGTGTTAGGTGACAAGGCTCAGCCTGAAGAGCAAAAGATCCTGCTGAGGAGACTCAGGGAGATGCTTTTATCACTTAGTGACATGAAATCTCAGGGCTTTGTGATGGTGTGTCCACAGGGAGCTGAGGCACCAGTTGGGGTGGCTCTTTGGAGCTGCAGCTGGCCAGCCAGAAGCTGCTCTGGGCAGCTTGGAGAACTAAAGCCTCTCTCCAAAATGCCCTGTTTGCTTGTTAGACAGAAGACTTTCCCCACCATCAAAATTATACTACTACTTTTTGTCCATGATCCAAGTTAAGTGTAATTTGCATCTAATATATTTTTCAGTCATTAATGGGATAACAGTTGGTAAATATGAATTATTTAAGGCTTGACAAGTATAATTGGATGGCTACTTGGCCAAATTTTCAAGGGAATAATTATACAGCTAGTGAGTCAGACCAAGCTGTGTACTTTTGTCCATAGAAGCTGCCTAATCAGAGGGCTAACTAAACAAGCTGTAGGTGCCAATTTGACTGCACATACTTTTGGTGGTGCATGGCTCCATAAACAAATTTAAAGCCTACATGTGAAAGCATATTCCCCTATGATTTTACAAATATATTTTAATCTCCGTAATCAAATAATCCATTGTAATAAATAATCTCACTTCAGCAATTTTTCATTTTAGCAGACTATATTTTGTTTTATGTTATTCTTTTTCTATTTTATTGTTGTGGAATAAATATGTTCTCAGTTATAAAGTATTTATTTTATATGAATTAAATATCAATAAATCTAAATTAAACATACTTAAAGTATTTAAGTGCTACTAAAACAGACAAGCAAATAAAATCTGTGTGGAAGGGTATAATCCCAAATCAAGTTTATTTGAGCACAGTTTTGTTTGTACTTTTATCACCATTTTTGCATACGAACATTTTTAATGGATTTCAAGAGCATGCCATATACCTAGTTGAGTAGCTGAGTATCTTGTACAATGAATCTTTTACATCTACTGTCCCTGTAATTCCACCACTTGCTATTGAATAATGTATTAAGCATTTCCAGACTCCTTCTGTTTGCCAGATGAGAGCTGCAATGGTTTCTTCATGTTCATTTATTCTTTGCATTTGTGTAATGTCATATTACAGCCACAACGCTGCCATTGTTCAGTGACAGAAAAATAATAATAAATAAATCAGAGAACCAGCATAGATTTACCTTTCTGCATAAATAAAAGAAAAGGTATTGGTACCTGTCTGTTATCTGCATACATCTAATATACGTCTACATGGATATGAAAAGAGCAGCTAATACATATGGAGAGCTACAGCCTTATCTTAGAATCATAGAATGTTTGGGGTTGGAAGGGACCTTGAAAGATCATCTAGTCTAACTCCCCTGCCAGAGCAGGATCCCCTAGTTCAGGCCACACAGGAACGTGTCCAGGTGGGTTTTGAATGTCTCCAGAGAAGGAAACTCCACAACCTCTCTGGGCAGCCTGTTCCAGGGCTCTGTCACCCTCACAGAAGTCGCCCTTAAGAAGTGTTAGTTCCTAGAGCAAAGGTGTCAGATGTTCTTAGCAATGTCACTTGTTGATCTTTGCTCGTGTCCACTACTCTGCCTTTGTCACAACTTTCAAGTAAGCCTACAAAACATCCTCTGGTTTGGTCATGTAAATACTATAATGAAAATCAATTACAGTTGGAAACTTCCTTCTCTATTAGTATTACATTTTTTGTTATGATTTAGAGTGCTAAGGAAGACACTCAGATACCCCGTTACTCCAGTGCTTGCAACAGAGATTGTAGATGAGATATAAATAAAGCCAGTGGGAATTAGAAAAGGCTGGGTAAGGTATGGCAGAGTGGTTATTTTGTCAGTCAGTATATTCACTTGAACAAGATGAGGGTAAAGGGCTACCAGAAGTTAAGTTTTACAAAGATATTCACTTGAACAACATGGGGATAAAGGGCTACCAGAAGTTAAGTTTTACAAAGAAAGGCTGTGGCTGATGTGCTTGTCATAGCTGGGGAAGTGAATGGGATTTTTATCTAATGAGTTGGGAAACAATGTGCTAAGTGTTGTAGTGGTGTTGGTATGGGGTTGGAAATGCTGTGAACAGAGTGAGAGTGGGAAGACCTACAGGACACGGAAAGTGAGACAGATCCAGCATGTTAGAGCAGACCTGTGAGTCAGAAGAAAACACAGATATCTCAATAACACATCATGAGAAACACTTTAATCCTATGCCTTCACCAGAACATACTTCTAAGAGGAAAAAGAACCTTTCTGCAGTCAGTTAATAATGTCTATGACAATTTGTAAAGGTTTTAATCTATTGTGTGCACTCAGTTAGATGGTTAAATGTGAACCTAGTGACACAAAAATGATTAATGTTCTGAGATCAAGAAAAAAGTAACACATCCATGCACCCACTATCCATATCATTAACATGTTGAAAGGTAAAGGAAAATAGAGGAGGACATCTTGTACTCCCTTTTGGAAGCCTGTTTTCGTCAGGGGCTAGCCTCACAAGTTTTATTTCCATTCAGGATCCAGCACTATGAAAGCGCTAATCTGAGCAAAGTGGACATGGGTATATGTAGTTATTGCACTGCACTGCATTAGCACAGCTAATCAGTAATGATTGCTCTTCTTCAAGGAGATAGAAAGACCACAATAAAGTAGGGTAAAATGTGCTCTTGGGTCTGAAAAAATCTTACAACTCCAGAAACATTCATCACTGGTAACTCAAGGCTAATAGCTATGAAATTTCTAAAGGGAATATTTTGCTTCAACATTCAAATGACCTGAGGTTTAACGGTGTTTCATTGAAGCTGAATTAAATGTTTTGATATCTGGAGAAATGATGTAAAACCTTCCCTTAACTCATGCTGTGCCCTTTCTGTGGATATGTGTTAATTCTATTAGTTTAATGAGAAAGATTGGTGGATCTGCAGATTTGCTCAAAAAAGGAAAAAATGACACAAAACCCAAATCCATTCACAACAATCCATCCATAGTCCTATGTCTCTGATGATTTTTTAATGAAAAACACCCTCAAGCTTAAAAAAAAGATCTCCAAGGAAACAGTCAGATATAGGTCACTGTGTAGGTCTGGTAGCATATTTTCTAATTTTGCCAGCTTAAAGAAAATTTATATGAAGCCATTTGGCTAATGTGTACATTTTGGGGATGATAAAAATCTGTGGAGTGATTGTTCAGTGAGTTAAATTCAAAGGGACTGTTTCGGAAGATGAAATGAAGCTAAATGATTGTCATTTCCACAATAGCTCATCAGACTCAAGGGTACTATTACCAGAGGGATAACTAAAGGCAGTTATTAATGATGAACATTTGGGGGAAAATTTACACATCCAAGACCCACTTGACATAGGTTCATATTTATCATTGCCTTTCTTTTCGGTGCTTCATTAATTTAGCATAAATACTTTACTAAGAGATTAAGCATGATACTGAAATGAAACAGGTCACAGCACCTTAAATATTCTGTTAAATCTTGCAGCAGGTAAAAGACGAGAGGTAAAATGAAAACCAGCTACTATGTCTCATACGAGTCTTACAAGTCAGTTCTTGCATGTTTGTTTGTGGTTTTAATCAGACTTTGTTGTCAGTTGAGCTTGGTGCTGATAACGTAAAGGTCGCGCATTCAATTCCCGTTCAGTCCCCATGTGTTGCCTGATCTAGTTGAGAGGCGTCCCTGCCCATGACAGGGAGGTTGGATTAAATAATCTTTAAGGTCCCTTCCAGCCTAGGCCATTCTGCGATGATTCTGTAAACTTTACTTCTCTTTTACTATTTACCTTCCAGTCCTGAAGTTTTCACAGAGAAATCCATAAGACTGAATAGAGACTGTAATGTAACTCTGTCTGTACAAACACAACATTTGACCATAAGAAAAATATCCACTTGGCCCTTCTGCCTTCTGTACCCAAGAAGCAGGTACTTTTTCACCAAAATTTGGGATCTTTCTTGGAGGCACCAAAGCAGGATTTAAATTTGGACAGTGGAAAGGAAAAATTTTTTTCCTGTGCTATTGCATGTACTTTTCCCATTGCTCATAACTTTACAATATCAAATATTTCATTTCATGTTTCTTAATGACGGCTTTTTATTAAAGCTGAAGTACTTTGAACTCTGTATGCTTCCTTTCAGCACAGCATGGATCCTTCGCAGCTAGTCCACTGATCAGTAGGAAGACCAGGACGAAAGAATGTTAGGGCAAATCAGGGCATTCTTGTGGAAGTTTTGTCTTCTACCACCAGTGAAGACTATACCTTATTTGCTGAATATATCAAGCCGTGCTGCTAAACTAATGTAATTGTGGATCTGCATGCAGTTCCTCTTTCTACAAACTCCATTTCATTTACAGAAGCTGTATGGAGTAACATAATCCAGCAAGCCAAGGGCTCTAAGCACCATGCATGAGAGTGGGGAGAAGAGGAGAAAGTAAAGTTGTTTGCCCAAGCTCAGAGTGAAGTAGCAGTAAACATCTTCGTAGAGTTAGGGGATATTTTGTCAAGTAGCATGTGTACTTTTATAACTGCTCCGGTAGCTTCAAACCTTCATGCAGACCAGATTTCTTGAAAAAGCAACCATCATACAATAAAAGATGTGAGAAAAATCAAAGCAACAAGAAGAAGAAAGCCTGAGTACAAACAACCATGCTTGAACATTGTGGCATAGATTTTCTGGAAATAATTCCAGTCTAATTCATGCTAGCTGCTGTCCTGAAAGTTTTATCCACCATTCTGGCTTCTCTGCAGCATTGTGTCAAATAGTGACCATGTGAACCCATTTCAGTTACCTTGTGGTTTTCAGATGAACTGAGCTGCGAACATTCTTGTGGCCTGGGGATTTAATTATCCTAATTAACTTAATTAAGTGGTTCTTTTACATCTAGAACACAGGAGAGGGGTCAGTATGTTTTCTCCTATTTTTAACCAGAAAATGTTGCTCATTTAAAAACTCTGCAGTAATACACCACTGACATAACACTTTTCAATGCCACTAGTCCGTCCTCAGAGACATCCTTATGACTCTCATGTATCACTGAAAGGTAGTTCAGATGGCTATCCCAGCTGTAAAAATCAACAAGAGTGAAATGCTAAACATTTTAATAATCCAGACAGGAGCACTTTCTTTTCCTGTAATCTACAGAAACATATGCCTCTGCAGGATGAGGATTCAAATGGGATAATGAATGTCATCTTTCCATGGACAATATGATGAGTATTTTAAACTTCTTTCCTTTTAGGGTGGTAATCTACAGCTCTCTAATATTAAGCCACATACAGGGAATCTTGCCCAGCCATTTCCAAGTGAGCCCCTGAGCAAGGATGGAAGGATTTTATTATTTGGCTCCCCAGTGGGGAACTTTGTGCCCAGAATGAGCTGAAAAACAATAAAAGAAGGTTTTATTGTCACTGGTGGAAAAATGATAAAACAGACCAACTGTTGTTACCCTCACAGAATGAGAGAATATATTTTCTTTTTACTGTATTGGCAATATTTTCAGTTTCTGAGAACTTTTGATGACTAGAAAACTGGACTAGCAGGAATTCTAGGTCAGGTTTGAGTATTTAATCATGCAGGCAGGGCATACAAACCTAACCTAAAGCTCAGGCTTACCATGTGGTAGAGTTATACTCCAGGTTTTCTTTTGCATTCAGCTTGAATCATTTTGTTTCACCTTCTCCCTGACTCGTGATGAGTGTTATATTTTTTCACTGTCTCAGTATCTCAGTAGATCAGCCTTTTCTTGAAACTCTAAATATTACCAAACTAATGGCCTGTCAGAAAATTCTAAGTAGAAATAGAAACAGAAATGAAGTTGGCTACAAATTCATATTTGCATTAGATTTTACTCAGTTTAAATTAATTTCTCTTTTAACAGAGACTGGCTGTGGAACTTTACAGAAGGTATCACTATCATTTACCATCAGTAGCAATCAGGTTGTATTATCTAGGGAAAAGGGTAAACCACAATTCATTACGTTCTGAGATAAAGAACTATAAGATATTGAATAGAGGAATTTGAGACCAATCCAAAACAGATGTTGAAAATGTAGGCGTAAGAGGACCCTTAAGCCCCAAAAATGTGCTGACTAATATATTAAAGGAAGGATAAAAACTCAAACCAAAACAAAAACCTAAATATGAAACACACATATGCCAAAGGAAAGAGAAACCTGGAAAACGTCCTGAAATGACAGAAGATCTTAAATGACCTAATCTTGGCTCTTTTTTAAGGATTCTCGTTTCAGGAGACAGCCTGTCGAATTCTTGCAATGTATGCTAAAATCAACTGTGTGGATTAAATGGAAAGCCTCATTTTCTACCACTGCATCGGCAGTGTGTTACAAAGGAGTGTAGCATGGATGCAAATCAAAATTACAAACAGTTTACTTTTATTGTATTTAAGTAGAAATGACTGTTAAAAGTGTAAGACAATTTAAATAACACCCAACCCCCAAGCAGTAGCTTCCCTTCTGCCTGCCAGAAGACACAACGACTTTGAAATACCTTTTAGTTTATAACATCTGCTTATTTGTCTGCCTATTTATAAATGAAGACAGAGGAACAGAAGCAAATGACTGCCCAAGTATTCTGTAGATACTGCCTTCTCAGCTTTATACATGGACTGTCCTTAGATGTGAAAGTGCTACATGGCAGTGATGAGTGTTTAGAAAATAGGCTTAGAGCTTGATGTGTTTAGCTTATCAAAAAGAAGACTGAGAGATGATTTGACTATGGTATATAAGTAGCCTCATGGGGAGAAAATACCAAAGAAGACTTCTGAATAGCAGAGAAAGACTCAGCAAGAGTCAGTCTTGGGAGGGAAAAATAGACATTCACACTGAAAATAAGACACTGTTTCTTGAAAGGAAGGGTACCTGAGCACTGGAACAAAGTCCTAACCAGAGATTGGAACTTGAGTCTTATACTCCAAGCAAGAGCACAGGTTTTGGTGCCGTGTATGCTTTAGCTGATGGTCAGAATATAAGGGAAATGGGTGCAACATAATAACCATGGTACACAGGAATTCTGCTTAAAAATACATTCTCTATCTCTGAGCATGAACAGTCTGTCCATACTCTGCCCTGCTTTCACGTACATTGACGAGCCTTACATCAGTCCATACATCCACGCTGATCCTTGGCACCTTGGTACCTTGGCTTTGCTTTATGGATGAGGCACATGTCTCAGGGTAAGTTTAGCAGCTTCCTTTTGAATAGTGGTTTGGAGCATATGCCCAGGAGATGGAAAATCCTCATTCTGAGCCCAAGAAGACAAGGACTATGCTCACAACTTCTGAATGTGTCACAGTCCTCACAGAACCAGGAGCCTGATGGCCTGAGGAATACATAATCCAATTCTTTAGCCTGTGGAATTTGTTTTCCCTGTGTGCTTTTGACACTTGGGCTGCTGAATTTTAAACACAGAAATGTGAAAACACTTCTGGGAGCAGTAACTTGGAACACCACTCTATCCCGGGCAGACTCATTCAAATGCCTACATAAGGCATGAAATCTCCCTCTAGGAACCCTGAAAGGTTACTCATTTATTGAAAGATATGCACAAATTACTTATGCTGTGCAAAGCATTCCTTGTAAAGTTGGAGCATGATAGTCACATGTTACACAGCACCCTCCACAGTGGTGTGCAGGGGCTAATGGGGAGGAGGAATCTCTTCCCCAAACTTGAATTAGGTTTTATTATGAGGGGTTTTATTCTGGTATAATTCCCCATGTTTTGCCTGATCTAGTTGAGAGGCGTCTCTGCCCATGACAGGGAGGTTGGATTAAATGATCTATAAGGTCCCTTCCAGCCTAGGCCATTCTATGATAATTTAGAGGGAGAGAAGGTAATTAGTACAATTATATCTAAGACAGCTACAGTTTTCTGGGACTGAAATAATAACAGATTGTCAGACAACTGGGCATATGTGTGCTTCATGTTCTTTTCTATTCAGTTAATCAATGAAAATAACCACGCAAACAATTTCTATATTAAAGAGAGATTGTGTTACTGTTTCCCACTGAAATTCATCGGGTGCAGCGGGTTAACAGTTGAAAGCAGTAACTCTAAGATATGGAGAGATGGAAATGGATGTGTAAATTCTTGAGTAAACTAACAAGAAAAAGAAGGAGGAAATCGGAAGAATGAATCAAACCTGAATCAGCTGGCTTAACTGTTTTTTAAATAAAGCATGTCTCATCCTTTGGTGAAAAGGATACTGGCCAAGCCTCCCCCATGACCAATTCCCACTATATCTACTGATACACACGTGATGCTTGATACCTCAAAGTCATGTACTCTCTCAGGGATATTCTGGCTGAAATAAATTGTATTTCTTGGATTGATCAGACTCACAATGGCCAGATTGGTGCTTCATTTCTCTGTATCTCAGTCATAGTCAAAACTTTGGGTGAAAAGACGAGGATCAGACTGCACCTTTATAAATGGGGAGGGATGGGTAGAGATGCATCTCTGTGGTGGATCAAACATATGTATCAGGTATGTATCAGGACAGCAGGCCACACTAAACCTGGTGATGGTAAGCAGTTGCAATAGTGTGATGGTTTGGAGACTAGCTGAAAAGGACAGTATGGAGGAAAAGTACAAAAAGAGACAGAAGAGAAGCAGTTTTATGTAAGTCTATTACATTTTCCAGGACAGATATGGTCTCCATGAGACGACCTCCTGCAGAAACTTACCAGAGTCCTAATCCTTTGGCATTCATCACTCTTTTCCATGGATATCTACAACAGATGCATTAAAGTCTGAGACAGGTGTCTAGATTTTTTGCCTTCTCAGTAGACAGAAATAAGCACTTATAGGACACAAGCCATCCCCTCCTAAGTGAATAGCTGGAAAAGATTAGATGAATCATAGATCAAAAGTGCCTATTTCTCTTTATTAATTATAAACCAAGCTGATGGTGAAACAGGCTTATCCATATACTGTTATTTACGACATTTTCTGAGGCCTGCTCAAGTAATTTATTAATCACCCTCAAACTATCAGCACCAGAATTAAGCAGAAAAAGGTTTTGGAGCATTGAGGTGCTCAGGTGTTGGTTTTTATTCCTAGACCAGAATGTCTCAAGTTACCTGTAAAAGACAATTAGGCATCCTCGTAGAGTCTTAAGAGTATGTATAGCAAGGAGACTTCCATACAGAGTGCTGGGATATGTTGTGAAGAAATTAGTCTGATGATGCCTGTGTTCTGATAGGAAAAATCATAATAGGAATCTTCACTTTCTGATGTTTCTCTGTGTTTCACAGTGTTGTCATCACTTCATGGGTAAATAAAAAAAACTTTGTTAGTTTGGTGATGCACCTGAATTGATTTTTTTACACCATAAACCTATAACTTTTCCTCTCTGTGGGACTGAAGGACAGAGGAATGGGCAGGAGCTCTACATATATCATTTGAGAGACAAACTATTAATTTAATAATGATGGGCTGATTATGCTTTGATTTACTTTAGTCTATCCTCTCTTGAGAAGTGGTTGTGGGGTTCTACCATACCCAACAGTAGGATCATATTGTCTTCCAGATCCAAGACAAGTGTAAACATGTACAGAACTTTGAGATGAAGTTGGACTGGTAACAGAAAGCCAGTGACGTTCCTGCAATAGAATTATACATCTTGCAGGACCCCCACCTTGAAGCCTGAGAGTGCGACCATTGTTTTCCGCTCCCTGGACATACCTGGCTCACCCCTCACTGAGGATTCAGCGTGGAATCGAGGAAACTGGCAGCTAGGGTAGGAAAGAAAGAATTGCATGAATCTTCCTGACATGGCTGTCTCTGCTATAATAATATACTCTGGCAATAGCTGAGTTTCTTTAAGCGTTCATAGCAGTTGACACAGAGAGACACCATAATTCTGCAGGCCCTTGCAGAGCGTGAGGGAGCCTATGAGGCACTGTGACTGGCTGTACTACGAGACCATTAGGATGGCTGGTCTTCTTGGGGCTTGATGTCCTGCATGCAAGTGGAGGTGGTACAACACTGCTGACTGGTGTATGCATCCCACCTGCCTCAGTCACTCCTAGGCTATCTATCCACTTCAGTGTTTTATCAGGCTCTGGTTAGGGAACAGCTGAGTCGATCACCACCAGTCTTCAGGCTGACCTTCCAAACACCACTTGAGTCACTGAAGACTGCTATGCTCCACAGCCTGAAGCTACAAAAAAGTCATTACAGTCACTGTACAGGAAGGAGTCCTAGAGGTCTTCAGAGCCCAGACAGGTTGTGAGCACTCATGAAGAAGCAGGAAGATCACCTGAACATACAAAGAAAAAAGACAAAGAGTGCCACTACCTCACAGCCCTTAGAAGTTTGTACTTCCCCTCTCTCAAATCTTCCTTTGCAAATGACAGTCTAAGCAGAAGCTGAGTGTGTGAATACTATTGTCTGATGTCAGCATACCTACTAGGAGACCTTTGCTCGCTGTCTCTATTTCAAGAAGACAGTACTTAGGCTCGTGATGATCCCTGTATTTGGAAGGACTGCTTTACTGTTCAAGGATGTCCCATATGCTGTCTACAGTACTTCCATGCAATGAATTCCTCACTGGGTTGTTTTTCTCCAGCAGGGCAGGTCTTGTTCATCCAGGATTAAAAGAAAAATTGGTACATTTTTACCCAGGAATCGCGATGTCAAATCTCATAGTGGAACGTGAACCCGTAGGCTATATGTTATGATTATGGCGCCAGCAGTCAGATGCAAAATTAAGAGTCCATTAATGTGGATAAGTGATTCACCTGCATACCAGTACAACTATGCTCACAAAGCCTCAGCAAAGCATAACATACTGCTGTAAGGCAGACTGATTTTTTCTCCAAATCACCACTTGAAAGGCAAAGTTAGCATTTAGTAATGCCTGCCTTTAATTGCTCGTGATTGAACTGCTATACCTGAGGACAGAATGGAAGAGAAGATGGATAACAGTGGAAATAATTAAGGGGGAGGGGGAAAGGAAATGAAAAGCATGACCACAGTAAAAGCCAGGAAGTGGCTTTAGCAGATGTGTTTCTGGTGTAATTTCAAATCACTGGAAAAGTTCAAGTGAAGGAGTGTTTCCTCAAAAGTGATTCTTCTCACAGAAGCAGGATGCCCTTTGGTCAAGCTTCTTGTCTGTGTATCCAAGCACCACCTCAGGCAGGTTTCAGAGTAAGACAAACATGGGTGGGAGGAAAAGGCACAAACTGACAAAGGGACATATTTCATCATGTCTGGGTAATTCTCAGGATCGTCTGGCTGATAAGACAAATAGATTCTATTTGTTGGGAAAGTCATATGCTCGGCTCCAACAGAGTGATACAGCAGTAGCATGTCCAAAGGATTCAATCAGAGGCACTAAGCTTGGCATGCATCTGGGCCAGATATCAAACGGTGGGCAATGGTAGAGAAGTGGAAAATATTGCCTCCTCACGTGACTAAAACAGGACAAAGACCTGGGAAATTATGACCCTCACTCTGACATTTTGTCTAGATGAAATACTTAATTAATGAAATTGTCTGTATTTTTCCTGCAGGTGAAGCTGTTAATGTAAAATTACTTAAGTAGTGGCAGGATTTTTCATATATTTGAATTTAAAGGACAAAGTCTAACCAGTTCATTATTTAATAAAATTCCATTAAAAAAAATAAATAAAATCTGATCTAGGGTATCTTTCTAAGGTTCTCAGCTAAAGTAGTTTCCATCCTAGAACACAGTAAGCCTTCGGGCTCTCGCTGAATTGACAACAGAGGAGATATATGTATATTAAATTATATATATATATAAAAAA
>NW_009713130.1:67494-67769 GCF_000703405.1 Apaloderma vittatum | reverse complement strand
GAAAAATGTTTTTGTGGAACCTCCTGTGTTTCAACTTTTATCCATTGCCCCTTGTCCTGTCATTGGACATGGCTGAAAAGAGCCTGGCTACATCCTCCTGACACTCCCTCTTGACGTATTTCTAAACATTAATGAGGTCACCCCTCAGCCTCCTCTTCTCCAAGCTAAAGAGACCCAGCTCCTTCAGCCTTTTTTCACAAGGGAGATGTTCCACTCCCTTCATCATCTCTGTGGCTCTGCGCTGGACTCTCTCAAGCAGTTCCCTGTCCCTCTTG
>NW_009713130.1:1682-67111 GCF_000703405.1 Apaloderma vittatum | reverse complement strand
GTCATCAGCAAACTTGCTGACAGTGCACTGTGTTCCCTCATCCAGGTCGTTGATTAATATATTGAATAATTATATATATATTCAATATATTGAATATATCAGAAATGAAAGAGTGGGCAAGAAATCTGTGAATTTTTGTTTAAGCTTTGTTTTGAAGGAGGCAGCCTCGGCAGAGTTTTGTCTCTGGAAAAGTATCACCGAGGTACCAGAGCAAATCAACTGGGGCTCAAGAGGCTGCTGCTCGCACAAGCTGGCACAAAGAGCCCAGCGCCTCTTTGCTTTTCCTTCTGACACTGAGATGTGACCTTTGGCTGATTCCCTTCCCTTCTTTCAGTGCTCTGGTCTCCTCCTACCTTTTGATGGTTTTGTCTTCTTAGCTCCCGGGCAGGGCGAGGCGGCGAGCTCCATCTTCTCAGGTGTTTGCAAAGTACGGAGCACAATAGGGCCGATCTCGGCTAAGATCTCTAGGCACTACTGCGCCACCAGTAATTGTTACTATTAATAACAAAACCAACTAGTCATAGTAGAGCTTGGAAAGGGGAATAGTTCAAAGAACAAAAGCTTCATCTGTGTTATTACCCATCATCCTCTGGAGAACTGTAAGCGTCTCCCTGAATAGGGATCCAGTTTCTGCCCTTACCCCTATATAACTTCATTGGTTTCAAAACAAGATTTAATGCCATTAGAGCGAGTTGGCGCAAAGTCAAGGGATTTTCTCCAAGGAATTCAGGTTGTCTTTACTTATTTTTGTAAGCACATGGTATCAGAAGGATCATTGAGAAATTTGCCCATACAAATCTTTCTTCACAGCTGTCTGATGTCCGGCTTGTATCACCAGCTCTTTTGTGTGTGCTGCTTTACATTCCATTAGGTGGTGAACTTCTTTTGAACGTCTTAGCATCTTTCAGGATATTTTGTACTCCTTTTGCTCTATCTCATCCAGGCACAGGTGATAATTGTGTGGTCTGGTTGTTACCTGGCACATTGGTCTGTTCTTCTCGTATTCTCAAGATTGGCTATAGATTAACAATCCTCTCTGGTGGTATTGTGGGTTAATGGTTGTAATTCATCAATGGACAATTGTATATGACTAGCATTCCTCTTCCTTTTCTGCAACATTTTTCTTTCCTGCTGTTTGGTATGAGAGTACCTACTTCCATGACAAATTGTATTTGGAAATCCT
The DNA here is from genome assembly GCF_000703405.1 of Apaloderma vittatum. Classification (NCBI taxonomy): domain Eukaryota; kingdom Metazoa; phylum Chordata; class Aves; order Trogoniformes; family Trogonidae; genus Apaloderma; species Apaloderma vittatum. Next base: position 65,928 of record NW_009713130.1, on the reverse strand, counting down.
GAAGTAGTGATTTAGGCTGTCCTACTATTGTTGTATTTACTTGTGTTTTAGAAATCCCTCTGCACTTTGAAGTTTCTGCATTTCAAGACCCTCCAGTATGGAACTGCTTGGATTTTTTTGGTAACCTTTTAGTGTATCAGTCAATGCTTTGTTTCCTGTTCGGTACAACTCCTCTATAAATGTCTCTATAAAATCCTTCAGGGTACCTCCTAAAAAAGTGTGAAGTCAATATGACTTGCAAACTGTTTTAAATGATTTATTTATTGGACAGCCCATGCGTAGTTCATTTTCCTTGACAAAATGCAATCAGTTGCTTTGCATCATTCCTCACAAGCTACAGTTAGAATCTTCTTTTGTTTTTCCAGAGAAGGATCTGAACCCTGACCCCACTGTCCCTTTCAAGTCTTCCCTGATAGACAAAGATGAAGTGTGAGGTATCAAAATGTCCTGGGAGGGATGTGACCCCAAAGTGAATGAGGACCTGGTGTGGTGGGCTTTTTGCACAGGGATAGAGATGGGAAGGAGCATGACTCCCCATGGAAGTGGGCTGCTCCAGAGCACAATATAGCTCAAAGCAGGAGAGAAGGCAGAAGGCTGTGCTGGGCAGCATATGATTTCCCAGTGCCACTGCAGGGGATTAAGAAACATGCTTTAATGGGGAAAGGGGGATTTGCCTTTGAAAACTGATGCCCCATGTGGATCATGGATCTAAAAGAGAATGAGTTGGAGATTTCCACTATGGATATTTTGATTCCAAGAGAGACAGTGGCCTTGACAAGCTGAAAAGAAATAACACTTACTGTGATTCTCAGGAATACTTTTTCAGCAGAAGGAATTGAAAGTATGGAAAGGCAAATCAGAGGGTATGGAATAAGAGAGGATTAGTTCAGATCATATAGCAAATAAGGGTGTTCCTAAAGTACAAGATGCCTCTCTAGGAACATCCCCACATAAAAAGGAAGCATCATATGCCTTAACCAAACTAAATCAATCTTCATGACATGACAGATCTGTGGGCATTTAACCTTGTCACTGTAGCACCTCTATAACTGCACTCTTCTGTCCTATAGATGTGTTCCAGGCATAAAAGTTGAAGATAAAAAATTTCATCTTTATTGAAGTGTAGGCTGCATGAAAGATGTTAAAACAACCCTGGGATTATTTTTCAGAAGGCCAGAATGTGTGAGATAATGTCAGGGGTAGAGAAAAATTCTGAGATTTGCATTGAGAACATTTCAAGTGAAATGTTTCCTTCTGAACCCCAGAGAAAGACAGAGGAATGATAACAGCTGATTTCTTGTCATAGATCAGCTGTCAGAATGAGCAGATAATACTTACTTAATGGCATCCAAAATAGAAATTCTCCAGATCAATCTGCACAGCCCTTGTAAAAATAACAAAAAAAAAAAGAAATTGGCAGTAATTAAGTATTTGAGAGGTATACAGTGACAAAATGCGAGATAAAAGGAAGCTCTCAGAGGTTAACTAGTACAGAACAGTTATGCTGCCTTTTCTCTGATCGTTTTCCTTCCATTCTCCTGCTTCTTCCTTTCATTTTTTTCTGATACATATGCTGAGAACTATGTTTCCAGTGAGCCAATTCAAACAGGTTCAACAGATATCTGCTGGAGCAGCCTTTGGTAAATCAAGTAGAATTGTATAGGTAGAAGTAGAAATTAGTGACGCAGGCTGAACATCCTTTTGTAACTGAAAGGCTTTACTTACTCAGTTCCACAGATGCAGCATGGCAACAGGGATGTGACATATTGCTAATTTAGGGGGATGTGCCAGAAATTGTGAAGTGCAGATCTAGTCTTGTGAAAGAAAATCAGACCAATTGGAATCTTGTCTAATGTTTCTTATTAACTTAAAACTCAATCTCTTACATCTAGAAAGGAGTGCTTGAGGGAGTTGAGGCACTTGGGTACAAAACAATCTTCCAAACTACTTGGAATTCACTTTGATAAGAGTGATTTTTGACTGAGCTTTATTTCCAGCTACATTTAATAGCAAGATGCCAAGCAATACAAACCTGTATGAACTGAAAAGAAAAAAGAATCCTACTGGTTTCTGATAGCTGTATATTGTACCAGTCAGTCCAGTTACTACAATACCTGATCATGTTGGTCTTTAACATGTGCAGCTTCAAAACTTCTGTACAACTAAAATTGGTTTTAAAGGTCAAAACTGACTTCTTAAAAAACACTCAGAATGTAAGAAACCATTCCTAAGAAGAGTTTGCCTGCATATAACAGGTGAATATATATATTGCAATGTGCTGATTCTTTCCGAGTTTTTAATTTATAAAATATATCTTTCCTAGGCATACAACGAGCAGAGAACCAAACATAAAATTCACATAATAAACTGATAAAAAGCAAAACATCTTCCATGACTCTTCAATCTGCCAGTTCTTATATTTTTCATCCACTTATGCTGTTCTCAATACATCTTTTTTGCCTAGGGAAAAATGCAGGATTTGTAATGTACCAGGAGAGCAAAAAATTTCAATCCTTGCCACACTAAGGTGAAAGTTTCAAGTAAAAGCATCATCTCCCAACACATCCTCATCCATTTTTATTTTAGTCTGATCTACTCAGATTTTATATATTTTTAGGTTATCTTCATCTTCATAGTATTTGGGCATTATCTCCTACGGCTCACATATGGAAAAAAGCCTTTTGTAAATGGCTGGTAGATATTCAGGAGCAAATTCCAAGAGGAGTAAGCCTGAGTGGCTAATGACACCTTTAGCACTTGCAGGTGTTTGCTCAAGATGCATCAAGTTCTGATCCTGCATCAGTAAGGTCCCCACCTTAAGTGTGAGTGCTGCTGAATGATACATGAAGAGAAAAAGGCACAAAAGTTTTCAGCTTCCCTAAAGCTATAGTGGAAACTTCCAGCTGTTTTTTCATGCTATCATGGGGTGACCGTGGGGAGAGTTAGAGAGGAAGAAGGGCAGATTATGTGAAACAAAACCCGTTCGCTTGTGTCTGTAATAAAGTAAGCACAAGGAACATCTGTAAGGATGCGCAGCAGAGGGGGTGGGACTCTGCTCAGTCCCACTCACAGAATGGGTTACATGGAAAAGTTATGTGCAGTTAGGATGAGAGGGAGAGATGTAAAATACAAATCCAGAGGAATGGCCATTGATCATAGAATAATTTTTAGGCCTTGTATGTTGTTGGCATGGAAATACTGAGGTGAATGTATCACTCCTTTTTACTAGGCTGCACAGATATGTGAAAAGAAGCAACCCTATCTGGTCATTTGCTTAATGAAACCTGAAGAAAATAGGAGGTTAGGCTCTATAATGCCATACTGACAAGTGATACAATATTCTTATTCATCTTTTAATCCACTTCTTTCAGGTGTCTAACTTGGTGCTTCCCCTGTTAACTTTCTCATATTTTTCTGTGCAGTACATCAGAGGCCACCATAGCTCTTGTCATAATATTTCCAGTTTATAAGACAGTAGAGGGAGCAGAAAGTAACTACAAGATAGTTCTGAATCTTTCATTTTCATTTCTAAATCTTGTAATTTCTTTAAAGTACACACTCTCTTTCTTGCCACCAGAAATAAGAACTTGCTTGAATGTCAAACAGGGCTTTAATGAATCCCACGAGAGAATCATAGCAGCAACTGTCCAAGTTAGTTTCTTTAAATAATTCTGTATGATCTTTACTTAAGTTTTTAAGGAGTCTGCCTTTTTCTTCCTCTTACACAGCCACTGGAAAACAGATGTTAATTTACTGGTTAAGGCCTTTTAAGTGCTTCACCTTAGGCCTAGATTGTGATACTGAATGCTGAGCTCCTCAGATGTGCTAGCTGAAATGAAACACATAACCTTGAGGAGTGAGACACTCTTGAGCAGCTGATATTGCAATCATGATATTGTTGATAAAAATATCTAGAAATGGTAGTTACTAAATAATCCTACGCTTTACTGACTTGGTTCAACACAGTATCCGTCTTAAGGGTTTATTACCTTCCTCTAAGGAAGCACTGAGCACACTCACCCTTTAAAAGTCTCTCCTGAAAAGAAGGGCAAATGACAGTAGATTGAAGTTTTGTTGACTTGTCTTCTAACATCTGTGTGCTCTATGCATCCCTGGCAGGTGCTTGTGCCTTGCTTTTGGGCATAAAAGAAGTCTGAGGGTATTCTAAATTTGAATCGCTTTCTTCGCACACATATACCAATCCCAAAATGAGGATGTGCAGCCAACAGGCAAGGCAGCTCCTTCATGCAGGAATCCTAGCTCAACATCTCTGTCTGGTTCCCAGGAGACAACTCTTAACACCAGAACTGATTTAACAAGAAGCAAGGCAGACAGCCAATTTTCAGGCTGTTCACATTGCCTCCTCTTCTTCTGAGTCTGCCAAGGTACAAAGTCCTTGCATAACCCGAAGACTGAACAGCAAGATAGCAGGTCTCTCTAAGAGATGAAAAACTGCTTGCACTCTGTAAAGGTAACGTTAGAAGATTTTGTAGTGATGCTCTGTGGCAATGCTTCCCATAAGGATGTCTGTGTATATGTTAACAGAAAAGGTAACTGCAGAGCTTTAGAGTTTCGCTTTTGACCAGCATTTTTGCATGGGGTCTTATCCAAATTATCTGTGTCTGCAAAACAAGGATAGGAATCAGCTCTCTCATAGTACGCTGATACTGTTTCCATTTGTCTTTAAGAAGTTTTCGGTGTGTGTAATGATAGGCTTATTCTCAGCAATTTTCATTCCCAGCCTGATCAGTTACATGAACAGGGACATTTTTATTTCATGAACCTCATTTTTCTTCCGTCAGTTACCGTAGCTTCATGCTGACGTCTTGCAGGGCATTCCTCAAGTGTACTGTGTTTCACACATGCTTTGCTCGAAAAAAAAGAAGAATTTTAATTTTTTTTTAGTAGCTCAGAGCTGGCTGTCCCTAGTTCGACTGCACCTTTTCCTTTCGATTATTTTAGATTTGCAAGTAAGATGCCACTAGTAACATAAGAAGGCTGCAGTCACTTCCAGCCTGTTCTCAGCACTGCCTACAGACTGATGCAAATTGGCACACGTGAAGCCCAGGCAGACAGCAGCTGTGTAATCCAGTGGCATTTCCTTCTAAAATTTCTGCACAGAAGAGGAACTGGAGAGGAAACGAAATGAAGTAACAGTTTGGGGAGAAATCCAATTCCAGCCCCAGAGGCAATACTATACCAAGCAATAAATCTCCTTGTCTATATCTACCGAAAGAATATGACACCTGACTTGCTAGCTCTATCTCTTCAGTCGGGCAGGTTCCTGCAGACCTCCTGCCCCCCTCATCTCTGTCAGGGACCTATCTGACCATGCTGCAATTCCCTTTCAGCGTGTGCTCTCCCTTTTTTTTTTTTTTTTTCCATGGAAACCAGGACACTGTTGAAGAAGGAGGATGGGAGAGACATTGTGTACCTTATTTCAACCTGACATGGCTTTAGGACATGAGCAGAAAACAACATCAGACACAGCTCTGTTTGTCTTTTTTTAGCTTGCTAGGTATCCAGTAGTTTCAGACAATCAGATGATGTCTGATATGAAAAACAAGCTCAAAAAATCTGAAAGCATCTAATTCATACAGAAAAGTACCTACTAAGCTGGGGGAGTAGATAGACACTTAAAACTAGTTGATGTTGCAAAGGCACAGACAGTTACATGGCTTCAAGGTAGCGATGCCTCCCATTTAGATCCAGCACAATCTGTCACTCAGCTTTGAAAAAGGCAGAGTGAACAATAGTCATTCAGTAGCAGAAAACATTGGTATCTATTGTGCCGGCACATCAGTATTGGAGGGATGATTTCTGCATGATTTCATTCCCGAGATCCTAGTGGGTTTGGATTTTTTGACTATTCTTTTTTGGTAAGAATAGACCGGCTTCTAAATTTGCCATCAAAACAATATTTTTGATCAAAAATGCTGTTTCTGCCATGCAAACAACTCCTAACACGCTAACAACTCTTTCACTGGGAGACGTAAAAAAAATGGCTGCTTTTAGGGTTGCTTAACCTAAGTTTACTGTCCTTCAGCGCCTTGAGCTAACCCAAAAGGTTGGAGGCTGGGTTGCTTCCCTGCGAGGCCAGCACAGGCAGCTGCCCCCACCACCCTCCAGCTTCCTTGTCCCAGATACAATTACTTGAAAGCTCATTGCAGAGAGGTTGGTGCTGGTCTCACAGGTAATTAGGGACAGAACCAGGGGGAATGGTTGCAAGTTGCAACAGGGCAAGTTTAGGCTGGACATTAGGAAGAAATTCTTCACAGAAAGAGTTGTCATACACTGGAACAGACTGCCTAGGGAGGTGGTTGAGTCGCCATCCCTGGATGTGTTCAAGTGTCGTTTAGATGGGGTGTTGGGTGATATGGTTTAGGGGTGAACTTGTAGTGTAGGGTTAATGGTTGTACTCGATGATCCCAAAGGTCTTTTCCAACCTGAATCGTTCTATGATTCTATGATACGGTTCCAACAGCAAAATACACTTTCCTGGCTGGGCTGAGGCAAGGAGGTTGCTGCAGGCAGTGCGTGGCAGTGACATTTTAGGAGGAGTCCAATGCAGGAGGCCAGACAGGAGAGGAGACAGAGAAACTCAAGCTGCAGCTCTCAGGGGACACGGTTTCCCTGCACAGTGAGATGTGATTTAACTTGGAGGCATCTCAAGAAAAAAGGCTGAAAGATTTTTCTCTCCCACCTCTCTTTTACATCACATGGGTATTCTTCTCTTTACCAGTATCTTTAGGCTTTCAGTTCTTCTACCCAGCTACAGTCTGTTCTGCCTGTGGGAAAATATGGGGAAAGGAACTGTAAATGGAAAAGACGTCCTCTTGTTTCCATCCACCTCTTCCCCCACACACTTTGGTTAAAAAAAAAAAAAGTGCAGATTTTATATCTCCTTTTCTTTAAGCCCAGATTTCTTCCCTTAATGCTTCCTCTAGTGATTTCAGCTACAATTTTTTGTTCAAGGAGAAATAAACCACTTCACATTTAAAAGCTAAAAAATTGTTGCTTCCATTTTGTCAGAAAGGCTAGGCTCCTTCCAAATTTAGAAATACACTCAAATCTGCCAAGTTTTGTCAAACATTACCTTCCTTTAACAAAAAATATTCATACTTTTTGGATTAAAGAAAAGAAGGAAAAGCAACCATTCAAATGCCTTCTCTAAGAGGGAAGGTTCTGTATTTTCTTGAGTGCAGACATGGGGAAGGAGGAGTATGGAAATACAGAATAAAAAAGAAAAAGCAGACAGAAATACCCAGCTGAGAGCCTATGTGAATTTATAATTGGTATCAGATTTTGCCACTCTTACATATGTAGTGCAATCCGTATTGATTTCTGGAGGTTCCTCACAGGGTAAGCTAATGTTTAACATAAATAATCTTAGAACCATAAAATCATAGAATGGTCTGGGTCAGAAGGGACCGTAAAGATCATTTAGTTCTGACTCCCCTGGCATGGGCAGGGACATCTCCCTCTAGAGCAAGTTGCTCAAAGCCCCATCCAGCCTGGCCTGGAACACTGCCAGGGAGGGGACATCCACAACTTCCCTGGACAACCTGTGCCAATGTCGTTCTTTCAGGACCGTGTCCAGGTTTGAGCTGAACAGAACCAAATCTGTTCAGTCATTTTACTTTTCAGCTCAGTCTTTTCTAAGAGGCTGCACTTTTTGAAGTTAACAGCATGTTTTTGCAAACAGTGTCTGCTACCACAAGTGATAACACCTGATGTTTACAGTTCCTGCCAGGGATTGGTGTGCAGAATGGCTCTTGCTGATACTTGCTCCTATAGTGACCAAGGTTCTTGTGTGCCACTTTGAGGGTGCCAGGAAGTAAAAGGGGTCACAAAGAAGTAAAAGGTTGCACCTCTTGTGAGTAACAGACAGGACAGGTAACCAACAAGAGTATTCCATTCCATAGGCCCTCTTCTTCAGTGGCCAGTATCCAAAGAAGACTCCATCTGATCTTGATCCTGAGTTCCTGAATCCAGCTCATGGGTCTGGTTCCCTTCTGCCGCTGGGCCTGGGGCTGCCCCTGTGCCACCTGCTCTGCAGCATCTGTGGTCGTTGCTATTGAGGGCGAGGCATTGCGTTTGATATTGGTTTTGTATATATTTATATATATTTAATTGTTTTCATTATTCCCTTATTAGTGTTGTTTAGTTATCTTTTCCAATCCGTAAGTCTCTCTGTCTCATTGCCTTCCCTTCCCCTTTAGGGCGGGATAGGGGTTTGAGAGCATCTGTCAACCCTTGACAGACCTCCTTTAAGTACTGAAAGGCTGCTATAAGGTCTCCTTGGAGCCTTCTTTTTTCTAGGCAGAACAGTCCCAACTGTCTCAGCCTGTCCTCACGGGGGAGATGCTGCAACCTTCTGGTCATCTTCATCACCCTCCTCTGGACTGTCCCCAGCAGGTCCATGCCCTTCTTATGCTGGAGGCCTCAGAGCTGGATTTAGTGCTGCAGGTGGGGTCTCACCGGAGCAGAGCAGAGGGGCAGAATCACCTCCCTCGACCTGCTGGCCACACTTCTTTTGATGCAGCCCAAGACGCAGTTGGGTTCCTGGGCTGCAAAAACGCATTGCCAGGTCACGTTGCACTTCTTTTCAGTTAACACCCCCAAGTCCTCCTCAGGGCTGCTCTCAATCCATTTGTCACCCAGCCTGTGTCTGTGCCTGGGATTGCCCCAACCTTGCACTTGGCCCCATTGAACTTCACAATGTTCACATGGGCCCACATCTCAAGCCTGTCAAGGTCCCTGTGGATGTTACCGAATAAGGGTTAGTGAGTCTTGTCCTTGAGAAGTAAGGGTCAGAATGTTGTTATCACTTCAACTGCTGTATTCCTGACTGGCAAGCCTACTCAGTTCAGGGTTAATTAACTGATTCCTTAGAGTGGAAATGTTGTGGAGGAGCATAATCATTACCATTTATATTCATTCTAATATGATATATTCCAACTCCCCCTCCATCATGTCTTACCAAGAGTGATCTGGTGAAGGAGGATGACAAGACTTTGTGAAATGATCTTGAATTCTGCTAGATATTCATAGTTTAAGTTGTACAGCAGTGCAAGATCAGATACAGTGTGAAAGGCAATAATCCACGCATTTTTAAATCCAGACTATTTTCTAAGCTTGTTTGATACAAAACCCCCATCATTATTGGGCAGTTCACTCACACTTAGTGTTAACCTTTGCTAGCTATCCTGCTCCAGTGTGCAAGAAGCAAGCATTGAGTTGAATTCTGCTGTGGTGCCATGCATCTTAATAACACTCTGAAGTGATTGGCACCAAGTCTGGACTCTGGGGCTGGATCCAGTCTTGCTGCCAGGAGGTAATGTTGCAGAGAGAGGCTACAGCTGTCATCTCTGAAGGGACCTGGCTACTCTACCTACCTATATATTCTTTTCCTGTGTCTCACAGTGCTTGAAAATGCCAATTTGTTCACGTTTCTCTCTGTTCATTAATGTACTCTGTCCACAAAAAAAATCAGCTTTTTTGAATAGTAATGTGTATTATCTTTGTGAAAGATTAATCACAAGGAGATGTTTGAGGTGGGAGGGCTCTTCAGGAGAGGTGCCACATGTTGTCAGCTAGTCACGCTGAATGGCAGTTTCCAGTTAGGTCCCTTAGCTTTTGGAAGTGACGTTTAGTCTGATATGCGCCAACTGAGCAATTTACCTAGCCCTGCAAAGTGCGAATATTAACATAAATGCATATTAAGATAGCATGTGTTAGCTGAGTGAGGGGTCCAGCAGAGGCAAGCAAATAGCATTGATTTATGTTGGCTTGAGGATTTGCTCTGTGATTGCTCCTTGATACACTTTTTATAGAGGAGCTGCAAACTAGATAAAGGCTTTTCCTGGATCACGGCAAGTAATTGTATGTTTAGGCTGACTAGTAGTAATGCTGGGGAATCCTTCTCAGAAATTGTGCTGCTGGATAGCTGATTCCACAGGTAAGACCTACTTACTTAGCTCAATCTTCCCTTCTAGGCCTGCCCCTCAGGTCCTTCTTCCTTCTCAGCTCTCCCATCAGAATGGACTTTGAAGAACAACTCTGATGATCCAGGATGTCTGTGTGTCTGACTGGTCGGTCTTTTGAAAGAAGCTGTGGAGCAGCCCCATCCATGCTGTGTTGAGTGGAGAGTTCCCGGCAGCAGCCCTGCGCCTTGCTCCCAGCACGCTGACGTGGGAAAGGTACGAAAGTCTGGAAAGCTCTGGTGTTACTGCACAAGTGCAAAGCAATGGCAATGCGTGTGAAATAACACCAATATTTCCACAAAATGCCAAGTTTCCTGTTCGAAGGTGCTCTGGGGTACCTCAGCAGTCTGCCTGGCTCCTGCAGTGCCGCTGATGGTTTCATTCTGGTGGCTGTATTTGTTTAAAAAGCTGATTTTATTTCTAGTATAATTTGATTGCTGTTTTCCTGGGCCTTTTTTTCCTCTCTGATGAGTACGGTGTGAGCACCTCTGCAAGCATTCCTATGTTGAGATAAAATTACTGGTGGTGCTCATCAACTCCTATGCCGCTGCTGCTACCTCCAGTAAACAAGCGTGTGCTTGCGTGCCCATGTACAGGCACAGATGCACACGTGCATCACCTCATCATGCTTCTTAATTATTTGTAGCCCTGTTCCCTGAGTTATTCTGCTTCCTTTTGATGAATGGAAAACTGTAGTGGTGTTTCATTTCACTGGCTTCTCAAGTGTAGAAGTTATGGTAAGTTTGAGATGAAGTGAGATTAGATCGATAGTCACACCTCTTCTTTAATTAGCCAACCACAGGATCTGTGAAGAAAAGGAAGGGGAATAAGATTTTTTATCACCAGAGTGGTGGAGGTTCTTGTCTGTTCTTTTTTGTCTGTTTTTTTCTCACTGAAAGTGAACCCTTTTGTGATGCATGTTTTATTTACAACTGCCCTGACTATGCAACATCAATAGTTTCCCTGACCTTGGCTCAATGATTGTGCAACAGAGCGTTGTAAATTATCTTGTCACCAGAATCTCCATTTAGGCAAGTATAATCAGTTCCTTGTAAGAACCCAGGCCTGGTGTACAGAAACAAAAAATCTACTGCATAATAATGCAGCACACCATTAGGGATGAAAAAGCCCCTCTGCCATATGGAAAACTACCACATACGGGTGCTTGGAACCTGAATGCCATTAATCTGTTCAAAGTGCTGAGCAATCTTTGGCAAAAAGGGTGACAAAGTGTAAAATATTATTTTTAGCTGCATTATGAAATGCAGCATGCGCCGTCCTTCTTTTATTTAATTCAGTACCGAGCCCCTCTGTGCCTTGCTGCAGTGACACTTGGCAGTGCCACAATCACTCCTTGGCAATGCTGCTGCAGGCTCCGTATCGCAGGGAGTGTTCTTCGCTTTGTCGGCTCTCTGATCAATGTGACTCGCAGTCTAGTTGTTTTTTTTTACACCCACAGTAATAAAACATGTAGTGCTGGTTCTTTCCAGTGCTTTGGAGGGGTGAAGTGCAGTGATTGCACTCTGCCTGCTACAAGCAAATTGTATTTTGAAGGTGGGGAATCAAATGGCTGCGTGTCTGCAGGTGTGTACGTGCACACGTGTGCATCCTGATGCCTTCAGGGATACATATGGTCTCTTGGCTTTGCTAACTGGGCTGCAAGAGATGTCAAAGGGACTGGCTATGACAGTGATGGCTGTGTCCAGCGAGCTAGAATCGGTTTAAGATGCAGCATGCTTGCTAATGCCAAATCTTTTCTCATGTTTGCTTCACTTCAGCTGAGATTTGCACTTTCCCTTCTTGCATCTCTGAGTGATGGAAAATGTCCCTCCCATAAAACAGCCCTTCGGTATGTCTCTAGACCAACTCGTCAGCAACTTTCCATTTCTCTCTCCAAACCCTTGAATGTAAAACCTCAGGCTGCTAAATCATTATTACTGAATATGAGGGAATCACACAATTTTGTTCTTACTCCGAAGATTTTTACAATTAGTGCTCAAGCACAGTACTTTCTCCTCTGCCTCTCCATAGTAACAGGGGAACTGTTATTTTGGTATGTTTGTTGAGAATGTAGTTAGTATTCAGTGAATAAACTCAGAAAGCAGTATTTCACATAGAATAATTATGAATATGTATTTACTTGAATAAGCTGTTGATTTTGCATGAATTCTGCACACTGTTTCTTAGGCAAATATGCTAATGATTGATGAGTGAAAATTTACTTTATTTTGGGCTTGTCAGACTAACTAACATAGTGATCCAAATCTAGAAAATTATTTCCTTATGCCTAAAGAACCATAACAATTATAGGAATATTCCAGGAAAATTAATTACAAGTACATCAGACCTTTCTCCTATCATGGATATGATGCCTTTGCAGCAATATTTTCAAGCAAAATTTATTTTTCAGTTGTTGGAATTGATATTGACATTGATAATCAGTCAAGTCCTCATAGCCATATTAGCTGTACCAGGAAACCAATTTAATTAAGGTACTTTCATGTGGTCTCTGTGATAAACACAGTGGCCAATGCTATGGGCAATGATAGCAATGGGCAGTGACATTGGGCAGTGCCAGTGGGCAGTGGCTGTCTCAGCAGGCAATGGGAAGGGGTGGATGTCATTTACCTGAACTTCACCAAGGTTTTGACAGTCTTCAGTAGTATCCTGGGAGCTGAGCTGGAGGCATGAGAACAGGATAAATGGAAAACTGGCTGGATCATAGGGCTCAGGGAATAGCATGTCAGGAGTCACTACTGGGTCTGATGCTGTTTAATGTCCTCATTAAACCTGGATGGTGGCATAGGATGGGCCTTCACCAAGTTCACTGATGGCCCAGAATTGGGGGAACAATTAATACACTGAAGGGCAGTGAATTGAAGAGGAACTTCAACAGGCTCGAGAAATGAGTTCATGGAAACTTCATGATATTCAACAAAGGCAGATGCAAAGTCCTGCATCTACTAATGAATGATGCCCTGCTGGGTCCAGCTGGCTAGAAAGCAGCTTTGAAGGGAAGGCCCAATGATCCTGGTAGACACCAAGTTGAATAGGGGTCCACAGCGTTGGCCCTCATGGCCAAGAAGGCCAGCAGCATACTGACTTTATTAGCAAGAGAGCAGCCAACAGCTCAGAGAAAGTTATTACTCCTCCTTCCTCAGCATAGACATAGTAAGACCATGTCTGCAGGGCTGTGGCCAGTTTTGGCCTCCCCACTACAAGGAAAGCATGGACATTTTTGCTGTAAGGGTGATAAGACGCTGGAACAGGTTGCCCAGAGAAGCTGTGGAAGTGCTTTCACTGGAAGTGTTCAAGGCCAGGCTGGATGGGACTTTGAGAAACCTGGTCTAGTAGGACGTCAGGGCTGATTGGAACTAGATGATCTTTAAGGTCCCTTCTGACCCAAACCATTCTATGACTCTGTGGTTCTAAGATTCTATGATTCTGAGATTCTATGATTCTATGATTCTATGAATCTATGATTCTATACTGGAACAAGTTCAGCAACAGCTATCAGGGTGCTCATGGAGATGGAGCATATGGTGTGCAAGAACAGGTTGAGAAAGCTGGTTGTTCTTCCTGGAGAAGAAATGGCTAAGAAGGTATATTATTGCTCTCTGTAACTACCTAATAAGTGGTTATAGAGAAGATGGAGTCAGAGTCTTCTTGAGGGTGCACATCAAAAGGGCAAGAGGCCTTGAATAGCACCTGCAGTGGGATAAATCCTGATAAAGAGAAGAGCTTCACAGTGAAGATGATCAGCTCAAGTGCTCAGAGAGGTTGTAGACACTCCATGCTGGAATATATTCAAAACCTGTCTCGATAAAGCCCTGAGTAACTGCATCTCACTACAAAGCTGACCCTATTTTGAGTAGTGGTATGGACCAGAGACGTAAAAACTCCCCTCCAGCTTATTTTGAGTTTACAGCAAACACTTGTAGTGAATTTTGCACCTGGAAAAGTGCTCCTTTTATCTGCATTTTGGATATCTTCTGTGTCACGGTAAATTCCACCAGAAAGGCATCCAAGGAATGGGAGTTTTGCCAAAGAAATGAGTGCTGAGACTAATTTGTATCGTGACAGTCTGGCTATGAATTCATAATTGTATGTCTCTAAAAATTGACTAGTTCCATACCTACAGATCTCTGTAGCTGAATGTTAATCACCTGCTTCCAGGGATGAAAACCTTCTGGTGCTTTAATGTTCAAGACTGCCTTTGCAACCTCTGACCTTCACTGGCCAGCTGCACGTGCTGGCTCTGAGTTTCGAGCCTGCCCAACTGCACTGAGAAGGCTCTGCAACCCCACATATGTTTCAAGACATGTGACTGCTCTTCAGTGCCACCATCAAAAGAGTCAAAAGTGCCACCTAAATGTCTCCCACCTCACTTACACATGGAGAAGTATGCAGAGAAGTTCCAAGCTGACCTGGGTTTGAGTCAATGGGAATTGTGCCGTCGATAGCGATGACAGCAAGATTTTGCACTTCCCTTCCCTTAAACGTGTGCATACAAATCCTGGAGGTAATGTTGAATGCAAAAATAAGCTAGGTAAGCAGATTTACACAAAAACGCTGTTTTGTGTGTGTGTGGTTTTGTTTTTTGAAAGGTGGTGGGACATAGCTTGCAAACTGGATTTAATAGTTCATTCCTGATGATGAACCAGAAGCAACCCTTTTGATGTGAGTTTGGAGAAGCACGCTTTACACTTTGCTTGGGCATTTCAGTGGCAGGGCATCTATTCTAATTCTCTGGCTGATATGCCCAAAGAAACATGCATAGAATAATCCTCCAGACTGTTTAAGCAGCTTTCTGAAGCCCCCAAAGACTATTTTAATTTCTGCGTGTACAGAAAATAAATGTATATGAAGAATTAAACTTGGGGGTAGCTACATGGTACAAGATTTTTCAGCATTGCTCTACTAATGGAACTGATTGAGTAAAAGATATGTTGCTTGCCATTTCCCGGAATGAAAAAATGAGCTGTTGAGTCTTAATGTGCTGCTCCGATTATGGTTATAAAATACTGAATCAAGTCTTTCTTTAAAAAAAACACCACTTGGAATTAAACAGTTCAACAGAATTAATAATGATTCCAGATGGGCCTGTATTTGGCACTAAGAAGTGTGTGAAAGGAAACATTTTCTACCAGAAGTTTGAATGATTTATGAAAGTCCTTGAAAGATTTTTCACTAGTGAAGATGCCCTCTCAACCTCTGCACATTTGGAGCTAACAAAGGAAGTGACACTCACTAAGTGAAAATCTTGGCACTGGTGAAAAACACACATATGTTCAAGAGCAGAAGTGCCTGAAATAATACAACTAAAAGCCTTCTGGCAAAGTTAGGTTCTTGACACACTGTGTGCCTTATTTCCCTATTAGTAAAAGAGGAAGAGTAGCAGTTTCTCACCTTGAAAAGGTACTGAAAATAGAAAATCTTTTGTGATTGTGGAGTAGATAGATAGACTTCTGAAGGGCAGACTTTGGCTTGTTTAGGAGGTTACTTGACAGAGTCCCTTGGGAGTCAGTTTTGAAGGGTATAGGAGTCCAGGAAGGCTGGACACTTTTTAAGAAGGAAGTCTTAAAAGCACAGGAGCAGGCCATCCTCATGCACCATGAGACGAGCCAGTGGTAAAGAAGACCAGACTGGCTGAATAGGGAGATTTGGCTGAAAATCAGGGAAAAAAGGAGAGTTTATGGCCTCTGGAAGAGGAGATAGGCCACTCATAACAAGAATATTATTAGGTTATGCAGGGAGATAATTAGAAGATCCAAAGCCCAGCTAGAAATTAATCTGGCTTTAGAGGTAAAGGACAGCAAGAAAAGCTTCTATAAATATATTAACAACAAGAGAAAGACCAGGGAGAGCCTCCATCCCCTACTAGACCCAGGAGGAAATACGGTGACCAAAAACGAGGATAAGGCTCAGGTGCTTAATGCCTTCTTTGCCTCAGTCTTTAGTAATAGAAACACTTTTACTGAGGGAAGCCAGCCCTCCAAGCCAAGAGACAGGTACCAGGAGCAAAATGTCCCCCCCACAATCCAGGAGGAGATGGTCAGTGCTCCACATTGATGTGCACAAATCTATGGGGCCAGATCATCCTAGAGTACTGAGAGAACTGGCAGAGGGGCTCACCAAGCCACTGTCCATCATTTATCAGCAGTCCTGGCTGACTAGGGATGCCCCAGCTGATTGGAAGTCAGAAAGTACAGCACCCATCTATAAGAAGGGATGGAAGGATAGTCCAGGAAATTACAGACCTGTCAGTCACCGTCCCTGGAGATGTTTGACAGGTAGATGTTGTTCTGATGGTTCAGTGGTGTTGATAGGGCTGGGACAAAGGCTGGACTCGATGATCTTGAAGGTCTCTTCCAACAAAAACTGTTCTGTGATTCTGTTATCATGGTACTGATACCTATAGCAATATGTTGAAAGTAAAAGCAGCTTCTACTTACAAGTTCAACATTTCCTTAGGTCTGGAAGAGACAAGTCATGGGCCAAAAAGAGAGAGGCCTATGTTTGACAACAATTATTTTAGTACCTAATGTTAGGTGGACTTGGGACTACTGGAAATAGCAGAAGGCAGAGTTATAAGTTCTTATGGAAAAGTGAACATTATCTTACTCCACTGACTAGTTGTCTCCTTTTTGAACAGCATATCTGTTATAACCACAAAGTATTTAGTAGACTTTTAGCTTTCTTAAACACAAGTAAGCAGCTGGAGTTAGGAAAAGAGTTAGCACCGTGTGGTCAATCAGCCTCCTTACTGGTCACCAATGATTCATGGATTATATTAAGCGGAGGAACAAGGAAACAGATTACACACACTTTATGTGTTACATTAAATCAATTAATAATAGACAGCTGGGTATCTTACTGCCTTGTACTCTGTTACAGACTTGTGAGAATGACGAACAGCAAAGCAGAAGGTTATAGACTGCCCCAAACTACTTTTTTGCCAATTATGGTTTTAGCCTAGTGTCAGTTAATGGAAATTACTGGATTTCGCATCCTGCCTCTTCTGTGATTTACAGCCCATTCCTTGATCAAGATTTTAGGGAGGATGTCTTTGCAGGGGGAGTGGAAGTGACAACATATGGCTTCTGTCTCATATTACATCCATTTGTAACCTGCAGGTTTAGCTTCTTATTTTTCATAAAAAGCCCCAGAGACCCCTGAGTGCAGCTAGCTCCCAAATGCCACAAAACCTTCCTCCTTGCCAAGTTTCCCCCTTTTATTCCAATGTCCCTTTCCTTTGCCACAGTCATTCTTTGCACATAAGACTGCCCAATTATTCATAATTTCTGGGCCCGGGTTCAACAACTCTATTTGGAGATGATAGTTGCTCTGCACACAAAACGTCCTTTGGTATTGGTGGTCCTGAGGCTTGTATCAGGCTCCTGAGTGTTCATCTTTTTAAAAACATAAATGGCATTCTTATTTATCTGATTTAAATTGTTAACAAATGGTTCTACTGGCAAATAATTGGATTCCAGTGCTTCCTAGAGCTGTCACATGCTGAGAATTTCATGGCTTTGTCATACCAGTGTTATGATCCTTTTTTATAATTTAAAAGTAAATGCAGCATGATTAGGAATTTTAATTTTATTGAAAATAACAGTGAGCCTTTCATCTTTCATTTTTAGTTTTATCTGAGTGAATACCTTCTATTGATTGTAAATTTAAGAAACATTGAAACTGCTTCCTTTCACTTTCCAAGTTTTCCAGGCCTTCAGTTCTTTCATTGCATGAATTTGGGAAAACAAACAAACAAACAAACAAACACATTTCAGCCTGCATGTTGGATCTACAAGGTTTTCCTTTTTGGCTGTGTACAGTGACGCAGGTTCTGACACCTCGCACACCCCACAGCGCTGGTGCCATGCAGGTTGTGCCCTCTGCCCTCTTCTACGTTGAGAGAGCTGTGACCACAGACACCGTTTCCCCCTCACCCTCACCACAAAGTTATCCCCTTTGAAAGGGTTTACAAGGTTGTTCTGTTCCTTCTTGTTCTCACTTGGTTTATGCTCTTTTGCAAAAGAGATGGGTAGCGGATCTGGTCACGCACTTTTTCTTCTCTCTTGTTTCTTCAGTAGCTTCTGTGGAATGAAGCGTGTTGTGTTGTCCATAGCTTTGTAACTTTTCCATTCATTCAGCATGTTCAGATGTATCTGACTTTCTAGCATTTAAACCAAAACCCATCCAAGTGAATGGAAAAATTCCTGATTTCCTCAGTTTCTGGGCCTCATGAACTTGGCTTGTTTCTCCAAAGCTTTATGCCTTTTGTATAATTGTTTATAACTTCACAAAGTCAAGGGGAGAAGTCTTTTATACATGTTGCCTAAATGGAATACCAGGGTTTCACACCCCCTCTGCACAGCTGTAAATGAGCTATCGCTCTGAATGAAATAATACTAATGATTTGGAGTTCATGTTGGGCTTAGGCATGCAGAACAAAGCACCAGCAACTCTGCCTGGGAATTATAAGGATAAAAGCCAAACCTCATAAACATTTCCTTTCAAGGAAAATAGATTTTGAAACAATGTAAATAAAGACATTACCAAAAACATGTTTTTCTTCTAGGAAAGGACCATCCGGGATGGAGGGTTTTTTCCATTTAGGAAATAAAGAAGCCTGTGAAAAAGCTATCAAAATCTATCAGAAGCAAAGTAGTCTGGACAAGAATAGGAACAATCAAATGAAAATTAATCTCTTTTTTTCTTTTTTAGGATTGTAGGAGCTGTCTGTGAATTACTTTTTGTTTTAAAGGTCTCACTTTCTGACAAAAGATCAGTTGCAACAGAATTTTCAACCTGTGCTTTTTTACATGCTTCTGCAAAATAGCAGATGCTAACACTAACATTTATTTACAAAGATAACCCTAGTTTCGAATGAACTACTTGGGAAAAATACAACCTTGCTGTTCTCCCTTGCTTAGAGATGCAGCCTTCCTGCCTCCTTCCTGACCGAGCCCATGATAAAGGTACGAGCTGAGACTTGAATCCTGCAAGACCCTATGGCAGGCTGGATTGTTTTTCGCTTACTGACAGATGTGTTGCAGGCTTATAACACAAGCTTCAATTCGGCATATGCACAATGTTATTTCATTTTCAGAATATGTCCTTTGCAACATCTTCCAGTCCTGAGCAGAGGCTTTTAGCTCTTCCCCACTGACTGGGAAAGGAAAAGGGCAGTTCCCAGCCTGTTGCTTAGCTATGGTCTCTATCAAATTCCTGGCAGGATCTCAGAGAGGAAAAATTAAAATTAGCAGAGGCTCTACTTCTAATGCACATCTTGGGCCATTAAATAACTACCTGGGCATGTGGGCACACAATGCCTAGGTTAAAGGGAAAGTTACAAGCCCAAACGGATTGTTTATTGGTAGAATTTTGCGTCTTAAAAAAAGCCATTTGCAGTAGGACCACGTGTATTTCTGATGTGCCAGAAGAAGGCGCTTGGATGAACTGGCAGCTTATAAAAACCCACTAGAAAGTGAAGCTCACTTCTGCTTTCCCAGTTGCCTAGGTGATTAACATGAGATAAATACAGTTCTTCCTATGTCTAGCCTTAAATCTTTAAGACAAAGAGGTTTTTTGACTTTGTGTTGCAAGACGTGAAGGTGTTTCAACAGCCAGATTTCACAAGAGCTCGGCCCTCCTCCTTTCCCTTTGCTTGCCTGGCATTTCTGCTGTGAAGGTCACCTTATAGGCACTGGCTGAGCTCCTTCCAAACTCTCTTAGGGCCAAGAGCAGGGGGGACTGTCCCTGGAGGGGCGACCAAATTCAGCAGAGTGTGCGCCTCTATGTAAAGCTCCCGCTAGTTAAAAATACCAAGTCATGTATAATTACTTTTAGTGCTGTTAACACCCTGTAAGCATTAGAGCAGCAAAAGGTGGTCGTCTGTGAGAAAGAGCAGATTGCTGGGCTGGAAATCAGAGTCTCAGGCTTCTGCCTTTGGCGTCGTCACCAAACGGTGCAACCCTGAGCTAACCGACTCACTTTTAATCCTTCCCCTAGTGTTCCTCTGTTGTTTCTGTTTGGAGAGTAAGTCCTTTATGACAGGGACCATCTCTCGCTGTGTGTGTACAGTGCACGACACGATGGGCTGCGATCTCCATTGATGGCTCCCAAATGCAGAGACTTCAGATGAGACTTGTGAAATCCTCTTGTGTGATGGCTTCAGAAAACGCGTTTCTGCAGCGTATTTTCCCTTCTCCTTTCAGAGAATCTCAGGCTGTTCATAAGTGAGCATCGATACAGGGGAGTGAAGTACAGAAAAGTGAAATGCGTTTCTCCAGCTTACATAGCAAACAGTCTTTTTTTTTTGTTTCTCCCTAATTCAGTAATACAAAGAGACAAAACATTTTTCAGAACAAAAAAATTCCACCTATCCTCTTTGTTTTTACCTCCTGCTTCCTCTCCTCCGTGGGCTGGCAGAAGCAACCACAGCTGCAAGTATGTGCTTCCTTTGATGTCTTCACTTTCCTCCATGATTCTCTGCTGACCTCTGGAAACTCTCCAGGGATTCCTGGAGTGAACGTTAGCCACAAAAAAAGGTCTCAACATTACAGAGGCAGGCACTGAACATGTGTGTTGTGCCTAATCTGTGCTGAGGTTATAAACACCTGCATCCACCTAGCCCTATTTATGCACAAATTAAGCATTTTTTGATGAGACTTGAACATCCACACATTGATAGTAATCACATTTTTAATTTTTGTTTTGCATATTTTTATCTGGGAGCAAAAGGAACATTATCACCCTTCATTTAACCTCACAGCTCTGTAGTGCAGGATGCAAATTAAATAGCACCTATCTTAAAGATGAGCAAACTGAGGTAAGGGATTATAGTACAATTTGTTTGGATTCTACAGAATTCAGAGATGAGGTTGAAGGGATGGAGCTGATGATGCTTGGACCAGAGCAGCCCATCACCTGAGTACTATTCAGGAGGGGAAACCATTCTCCTTTGGGCCGAAACCTTCCCATCACCCTGCACAGCAGAGAGCTGCCTTTCCGATTTTGCCCATTGTGCATGAATTTGGAGCTGCTTCAAAAAGGAAGTTTAAAAAAAAAAAAAATAATACGAAGACGTTATTTCAGACATGTTTCCTGGGCTGTTGTTTGTTTTGTGATGTTTTCAGCTGAAGCCAAACGGCACGGTGCAAATGCAGCCCTGACTGCGAGGTGCTGTTTCCCTGGCTGGCAGGGACACCTAGTGGGTAGGGCACCTAGTGCTGGTGAAGGCAGGGAAAAACAGGCTCTTGACTTCCCACCGAGGGCAATATTTCATTTTCTGCGTCATGCTTGTGCCTGACACTCGTGTTATCCTCTGGAATTAACGCAGAGTTGGAAGGAGTTTACAGCCAAACCTCCTTCAAGGAACAGGGATTGTAATGTGAGAAGGTGAACCTGAGTGGCGTCAGGTTCTGCTGCTAACGGGAAACGCTACCAGCCTGGCTTTTGTGCAATTTATTCTTCTGAAGCCTGTAACAGTCATAATAACACCTACACTGGCTATATGTGAGAGCTGACTCGGTGGTGGCATGATTCATCTCTGTCTGCAGTTATGCCTTTCATGGGGTATTGCATTGGGGCCACTTTTATTATAATGCAGACACCTACAAAATGACATTTACTCCGGCTCTTAGTGGGATGGCTTTGGCAGAAAAAGCAGCGGGAAGCTTACAAAGAAGAGGAAGGCAGCGTGACCATCCACCCTCTCCTCCCAAAGCCAGGAGGGCTGTTCAGTGTTGGGGCCAGACCCAAAGCCATCCTGCCTCCTCATTTCTCGCTTGGATCCTTGATTGGCTTCCCTTAACTTAGGTTTTCATGGGAAGAGGTTGTTGATTAATTTCTTTGTTTCCATCGCGAGGCTACGGACAACTTTTTTCCTGGCCTCTTCCCAAGCACCTGTCTGAGAGGGCTGGCGTGCAGATGCTGCGTTCCAGATCGATGGCATCTCTGAAATCCTCCAGCCCGTGCCAGAAACAGAGACGTTACATGTGAGAGATCTCATGCAGGGAAAAATCCAAGCCCTTTTAGAACTATATGATTTGATTTTTTAATTTTTGTTTAGTTGGTTGTTTTGTTTGGTTTAGGATACTTTTCCTCTGCAAACTACAAAGTCCAGAGGCTGAGAAGGAGCACCCTCCTGCTACCACTCAAAGAGGTTCTTACACTTAGACATATAAGATGAACTGAAGCTTCTGAGTCAGAAACAGGTCACCTAAATAGCAGGAAGCAGTTATGCTCTAGACATTCTGAAACCCTCTTCTTCTCATCTAATTACGTGCTAGCAGTAAGACTTGACTCAGTTAAGGTTACTAAGTCTTTTTCTTTCTTTCACTTTTTACCAGGAATTCTATCTTAGGATTAAGAGGTGCTTGCATCATTTCTGTCCTTTGTGCTATATTAAGGAGCATCTACATCATCAGCAAATATTTTTATTGTGCTGATACTGCACACAAAGTCAAACACAAAGGTACATAGCTTTTTTTTCTTTTTTCCCTTCTGGACTCTCAGCAGAAATTGAGTGGCATATTCCTCATTAGTTAAAGAAGGAAACTTAATTCTTATTTAATGAAATCAGTTCATTTGAAGGAGGTGTAAAAATTGCTCCTTTCTGACATAACTGCATTGACACAGTTTTGTAGCAGGGCATAAATATCTGTATTCCAAATACTAATGTCAGGAAGAAACAGTAGACAATATATTTAAGAAGACTTTTGGCACGAGGAACCTGAATTCTCACATATAAGCGAGCAAAATGCAGTTTATGCAAAATTATGATTATCAGTATGTATACAAATAGATGAAAAACCTCTCAGAGTATTATTGCCAATGACTCAATGTCAAACTGTAAGTAAATTTCAAGAGAGTATTCCGAGCAGATGTGCAGAGATCTTCAGGACTGATTTTAGTCAATATTTTTATTAGTGATTTGGAGGATAAATATAGAGTACACTTATAAAATTTACTCAGTCTGGCAGGATCAGAATGCAAAATGATAAATTGAAGAGCTAGTCTCAGATCAACAAGATGAAGTTCACTAATGACAAATATGAAGCACTACACTGCAGAGGGAGATATCAAATGCATAAATATGAAATGGGAAATAATCAGCTCAGCGTCAATATGAGAAAATGATCTTGTGTGTGTAGTGGTTCATAAATTAAATATGACTCAACAATGTGATTATGCTGGAAAAATTACTAATGCCACCTGGAGTTCTGTTAATAGAAGTGGTGTGTGTGGAAAAGGAGAGATTGTGCAGGCATTCGGGCTGAATGCCTGCAGCTCCTTAATTGCAATCTGGGCACCCAAGTAGACCAAGATGCCCATCACTTTCCAGACCTTCCCTTTCTCCCCTCTCCAGGCCCTTTCTTCAGCCACGGCTGTTCTTTGCTGGCTTCCTCCCTGAAGGATCCTTGGTGTCTTCTTCTTAGGAAACATTGCCCGTACTCCTGCTGCCTCACATTATTCCTTCTCATGGAAATAAATGACTGGTGACACCAGGGGAGGTCTCCATATAGATTCTATAGGATCCCATACAGGGGATATAGCTCACAGGGGCTCTGCTGAGGAGAGCACATGCTTCTGGAGATGTGCTGGCTCCTGGTGGCTTAGGTCTGATCCCAGGGAGTGACCACACAAGCTCAGTGCAAGTGTGTCACTTGCAGATGCTTTCTATGACAAGGGGAAATAAAAACTTAAAAAAATGAGACAGTCCCCTAAGAGTTACCACTGTCTCAGGCAAGAGACTTTTTTTTTATTACAGTGAAATTTTTTAAGTTTTGGGTTTGTTTTTTTTCAATCATCCAGGTTTTAACACCGCACAGAACCATCTTCATTGCACCGGGTGTTGACCAAGGGAGCTGTGCCACTGACCCGGCTCCAAAGCTGTAACCACTGACCTAATGGCAGGAAGAGCCAGCCAGCACTAACAAAAAACCCCAAATATATGTTTCAGAAATCATCAGTGGATCATCTAAAAACTCGGGGGCCGGGGGAGGGGGATGTTGTACCCAAAACCCTGAGGCCTACCACTAGATGGCAAACTTTAATTTTTAAATTCTGGAGCTTAGAGAATTTAAATTTTAAATTCTGGCCAACCTGAGACCCTGTCCTGCCAGGGCTGGGGACTCAGGCTCAGGGCCATGGGCCCTCAACAGTCCCCTCGGGCCTCCTCAAGCTTTGCAGCTGTCCTGCTTCTTCTCGGACACCAACCCCCCAAAAGTTTCTGTGGGAGTGTGCTTCTTGCCCAGATGCCACTTTCCCCAAAGCAGGGAACCAGTAGCTCTCCTGTGTTTTTCACTCTGTATGGAGGTGATGCCCTGAGCAAGGCCATGGGGGATGCAGACCCAGGTTGTCCAGTTGGTCTCCACTGAGGAAGGGACGGGGCTCTGCTGGGTGCGCCTCACCAGCCCCTCGACACGCTCTGCAGAACCACTGCCCGTTCTCCTCTAGCCCTGTTTTTTCTCGGTTTCTTGGCTGGGGGCCAGGGTTTGGTGTGCTGGAGAACAGAGGTACTTTTCAAGGCTGAGGGCATTGTATAAGGTGGGAAAAAGGGGTTTCTGCTCTTCTCTCCCTGATTTTCATCTTGGAAAGCATTAAAAGGTAAGCTAAGAAAGCGACTCTATTGAACATGGTCTTCTCCAGATCTTTATCGATCCCTGAGGAAATGGGCACAGACTGCAAATCGAAGTGGTGCCAGCATTGCAAACAGCCTTGAGTCTTGTTGGTCCTTGCCCTGTTGTGAGAGATGTCTCTGCCCATGGCAGGAGGGTTGGAACTAGGTGATCTTTAAGGTCCCTTCCAACCCTGACAATTCTATGATTCTATGAAATACATAAAGCACATGAAGTTTTACATGTATTTTAGGCAACTCTAATAATACTGTCTAAATCAATCTTCATTTTCTTACGAACTTTATGAAATTATTCATCTTCCATGTCAGCCATGCATGTTGCTTCATTTTAGTCATTTAATTTATCTCAGCATGAAGAGATATCTCAGTGGATACTGGGAAACTCAACCCCAATTATGAGATATATGGTCCCTTGTATAGAAATAAAGTTAGGTTATGTCTCTCATACCACAGGTCTTAGACCAAGAACTGACTTCACGAGCAACACTGCTTCTAACATGGTGACTGCAAGATGCTTCAGTGGGATAAATCACTTTTCCTCCACAAATATAGGTAGCTATACTGGGTAACCTTACCAGGAAGAGGATTTCCTCATCACAGCAGATGATGTTTTTGTGGCAAAGCACAGTGGTTAACATAGCAAACTTCTGTAAACCTTCATGGGGTTTTCTTTGCATCTGCCATTTGTGGCCATTCTTTTAGATATTTTAAAGGTCTTACTTACTAAGTCATTCAGTACCAAGCTGTTATCCTCTGCACACTAAACTTCTTGCAGAATTTTGCAACGTGTTGTGCAGAAGCTGGAAGAGGGTAGGTTTAGACTAGATATAAGGAAGAAGTTCTTTATCCTGAGGATGGTGGCGCACTGGAACAGGTTGCCCTGGGAGGTTGTCGATGATCCATCCCTGGAAGTGTTCAAGGCCAGGCTGGATGGAGCACTGAGCAACCTGGTCTAGTGGAGGATGTCCCTGCCACGGCAGGGGGCATTTGAACTAGATGATCTTTGAGGTTCCTTCCAACATAAATCATTCTATGATTCTATGAAAATAATGCCTTCTTCTAGTGAATTGTTGTCTTTTAAATTACATAGCATTTTTTATCTTCTATATTTTAATTCTTCTTCAGTTGTCTGGTCCTATATGCAGTGTCATTAGCTGAAAACAAAATCAGAGACATTCCTTCCAGCTGACGAAGGGCTGGCGCCTGACCACTGCCTTCAACATCTCCCTTTTGAAGCGCAGACTTTCCAAAGTGGGCACAAAACAGGGCTAATCACCTCATTTCAAAGAAATCTGAATCTTTATCAACAGAATCAATAATTCTTGACTGGAATTTAAGTGGTGCAGGAAGATGAGGAGTTCAAAATAACCTTCCACTGAATAAAAGACTTCTGCCTCCAAATCTCTTGATGAAGCCCTTGCCCTCGTACAGCACATTTAGAAGGCCCCTCCATCCTGTTTGCTCTCAGTGAGATTGTAAGATACGTGATTGTTTCTGCAAATGGCTGCCTAGACTCATGTTTCCCAGGGTGTGATTTAAATGTCAGATCACTGATAACAGAGACGAGAACTAAACCAAGATATCTCCTTCTTCTTCCCTTGTCTCCATAACATAAGCTTCATTCTGTTTTTTTTTTCTCTCCTGGCAATTTTCAGGACTAGGCAGAGATGTGTGGTACCACTGACACTTTTTATTAAGATGGAATTTCAGTTTTAAATAACACACTCAAAGCTAAGGCAAATAATGAAGCATTTTCCAAAGTCTTTTTTTCCCTGGTGGACTCTTGCATTGGCACCTTTCAGTAACAAGAATCACAGGAAGGTGAAAAGACTGATTTAGGGTCAAACAACAAATAAGTAATACATTTTTACTTATTAGTTCCTGTGGGCATAAGCTGAAAACTGCAAATAAGTATTTGGCATTGAAATGTATATTCATTTTTAAGAGAGGAGGGCTGACTTTGGAAAAGGTGAGACTGTATATCCTTTGTTTTCAGTGTGAACAAAGCATCAGGTAATTGCACAAGGGCATGGATTTGATTTATTTCATTTTAATACAGTTTCATTCAATGCACTTAACCTGTAGTCAGGATACGAAGTCACACCAGCTACCTGCAGTAGCCCAGGACCTGTAGCAAACCGGGACAAAATGACCATAGATTTTTACACTGGGGGAAAAAACAATCTGGGGCGTCTGGCAAAAAAAGATGTGGGGTGTTGTTAACACTTCTGTAACACCAAAACATTCACAGTGTGAGTGAGGGAAGTCTCCTGGAAGGGGTGAGCATTCCCATGCACTCAGTCAGGCTCTCGCCAACATGATGGACATGCCCTGTGGGTCTGAGTAGTCAAAAATACCAGGGAAGGAGAAACATTTCAGACTGTCTTCTTACATATAAGGCAGGAAGGAAAGAAGATCACAAGACAGTTTTGAAAATACCCTTTCCTTCCAAAGTTAACTATAATCACCTTCTGTGCACGGAGAAGACAGCTGAGAAGTAATCTGTCCATTATACACAGCAACCTTGAAGAGTGTCGCTCGAGCAATGAAAAAGTGTCCAGGGAAGGACTGGACCATGTCGTATAAGCAGCTGGATATCTGACAGCTCATTCATTATTGCTGAAAGGTGCTAGTTGTGAGGCTGGCTCTGGTGCCTGGACCAGAGGCTGGGGAAAGTCCTCCCTGTTTTTCAGTGATTTCAAAACTTTTGTGAAGTGTAGCGGTCACAAACTATTTCCCAGTGGATAAATGCCTGGGAGGCAAAATCTGCCACCCACAGCACCAAGCGATGTGTTAGCCAAGGGCAGGTATGGCCCAAATTATTCTATTTTCTCCCAGTAATGCTTGTTCCACCATCTTCACCATCTTACATCTGAGGCTCACTGAAAAAACACATTCCGCTTCTGGAGGGAGCACCCAGAGGATGCTTCCTGTGGCGATGCCACATCAGGACACGCAATGACAACCCAGCATGCTTTCCCATGTTTATCCAGAGATTTTGGGGTGAATGGCTTTGTCCTTCGTCTTGCACTTCTCACAATACCGCTTGCACTGGGGAGCTGGTATGTAACGAGGCCCCTGAGCTCCAGAAAAACACAATCATTCCTACGGCGCCTCTAGTGAAAGCACGCTGCCAGCTTGCTGTACGCGGCGCGCGCCTCTCTTCACGCTGCCCACCAAATATTTTGGCATACCTGCTTGTTCTGTGTCATATTAGATCCAGGCCCCCAGCCAAACTTTGCGGCTCAGGCCCATTTCTTGCTGAACTTGACGTGGGGTAAAGAATCCTTGAAAACAAGACTGGCATTCCCCAGGCTTGGCCTCTGTAAGCATTTTTAATTAACAGCTATCAACCCTTGTGTATATGGGGCCATTAGCAACATTGACTGAACGAATCCATTGAACCATTAGGTAAGGCTTTCCAAATCTTTCATTTCTTAATTAACTTCTATGGTTGACCTCAGCAGGTATCATTTAGCAGTGCTCAATTGAACATTTGCAACTGTAGCTTGAGAGAAATTTTGAGTTCGAAATTATAATCCTTTTTTTTTTTTCCCAGGTTGCTAAATAAGAATAATGTTTATTTTATGTTATGGTACAGACCGGTTGCCTGTTGCCCTACATATTATGCAAACAAATACCTAGGGTAACATAAACTCAGACATACTAAAAAAATTATTGAGTACTGGATGGAAAAAAGCGGAATAATTCCTTGAATTTTTCACATTCTTTTTTGTCTTTACTCAGAACAAAGCAATGTTTTAAGCTTACAAAATTTCTCATGAAAGGGGTTTCATTTTTTCCATATGTTCTTTCTGACACATCTTAGAGGTATTTTGATTTTCATTAGCTATTTAATATCAGGTTCCTGAGGTGGTAGGGAAAAAAAAGAAAACAGTGATATTGGTAACTCTTTTTCAAAGAGCTGTGTTAGCATTCCAACCATTCCCTTTATACAGCAGGATTGTAAATAAATGAACTTTGAATGAAGAGCTAGTTATATGAAAACTATTAATTGATGATGAAAAAGGTGCATGAGATTTAGGCTTAGCCAGGAAGGTGATAAAAATCCTTTATAATTAATTTTTAATTTTTAACTTTATACTTCCCTACCACGTCTGTAAAAATGCAACATCCTTCATTGTTTTTCCATGTCCTGTGTTAAGTACATCATCTTGCATTTAAATAAGAAAAAGCTTGTTCTTTTTTCAGTAATACTGTTTAACTCCCCCTCCCCCCGAGTTGTTAATAGTTGTATCTAGAGCATGGAACAGGGAAAGTCTGTTTTTGATCTCAGACTGGTATAAACTGGGAGTTAATCCATGTAATTGGTTGTGTGACAATGCGAGAAAACGGTTGGGAGATCAGAGTTAAGGCTTCTGTTTCTAGGAAGACTCACTGAAGAGCAATATTTCAGAGCCTTTCCCATGCTTATTTTGATTTTTTTTTTAAAAATACACCCAAGTGAAAAAAAAAGTCGAAAAAAGATGTTTCTAATTCTAGTTGTTTCAAGCGGCATCTCAAGGTTGAGTACAAAACAAACCATACATAAATAGTAGAAAACAGTCCGCATCTTGTTGCCATGACAATGCCCTACTTATAGCACATTAAGCTGATTCATGTCTTTTCTCACCTCACTGTTAATAAATTATGGTGGCTGATGAGAATTAAGCCAGCTGGAAGAGCTTGTGAATGTAAGCAGCAAATTAATTTGCCACTTAATCGTGGTGTCCTTCAGGGGAATTACCCTCTACATAGCAAATAATATCTTACTATATGTAAAATGGTAGGAATAGGTTGAAATAGCTAATCTTTGTTTTCTTTGTAACACTGATGTATCACAGCTTATTGCTGTACCAGCGAGAGCTGCGCAGCCCCTACGCCTGATCTAGGCAACAGCACTGACTTTGGTGGGTGGTGGACGAGTGTTGCACAGGCTCCTCCGCTCCATCAGGGAAAATTACAAGACTAAGTCTTTAGAAGCACTGATTCCTCAAATTTGCATCATGTTCTGCCATTTATAGGGTAGGACATCTGGCCAACAGCTGCTGAAGCACATCACCTGCAATTCAGCACCTTTCTGTTACACTGACGCGCCCTGCCGTGCCTGCATGTGCACGGTTACAACAGGGACCGACGTTACTCGGCTGATGTGTCAATAGGGTTTATGCGGGTCACAGTGCAAGAGTTTGGGTGAAAGTGGGCATTCATCAGCAGTAATTAGAATTTAGGCTTCTTAATTAACGTATATTCATGGTGGAAAAGATTTTCTCTTTTTTCAATAGGGAGAGACTCAACAAAGGCAATGGTAGAACTAAATAAACACTGTATAACTCATAATAGCAGCTTTTTACAGAAACCAACCATACTTCATTCACACTTTTGTCTCTATACTCACTTGAAGCCAGTAAACTCTAACAGCTGGAGCTGGAGATCTGTATTGGAGAACTTTCTGAGTCAAAAGCATAAGGCACTTGAAAAATAGCAAGTGCTTGCTCTTGGGACGTGAAATCTAAGAGACATTAGCCAAATTCTACTTATCAATATTCTGTGATCTTCAAGTATTTGCTCAAGTGCAGGAGGTTGATTGCTTTCCCTGGATTTTGTTTCTGCTGACTTTTTGCCTTCTTGAACAGTTTCACTTTTCTCTGAGCTGTAAATCAAATGCAATTTTCTTTGGCATTGTGCTTTTGTTTGAGTTAGCTAAAGAAACATTACCTGATCAGAATCACCTGAGGAAGCCAGATTAAACAGTTGCTCAGTATAGCCTGGCTAAGCTAAGCTCTCCTCCTTTTGATTCCTAATTTTATCCATTTCTTTCAATGACATCAGAAATCACTCTACGCTGTCACCTGCTCAGCGATCAAAATGCTGTTGAAATAGACTTCCATTTTGTCAGAAAAGTTTCCAACAGGTTGTTCTGAATTTCAGGATGTTTACAGCCTTTGCAACAATTCTTATTGCATTGGTGATGTCTTCAGTCATAGCTGAATAATAGGATGGTAATGAACAAAATCTGCACTTCCACACTTAACAGCAACTCAACAGATCCATGATTTCTTTTGGTTATAAGAGCTGCGTCACCCATTTTCCTTCTCGTTATAGAAGGTGTACCACCCATAAACACTGGCTAGAAGTTACAACTGCATGTGGTTTTTATCAAATAAATGTCATAAAGAAATTTTAAATTTAGCTTTGGGGCTTGAAACTCTTTAGAGCAGATAACTCCTAAGAAACTCGACATTATTCCCTTATGCTACAGACAGCCATGAGGAACTGGGAAAAGCCTACTGAAGTCACAACTCCCTTCTAGCACTATGCAAAATAAAAACAACTTTCTCATATACTCACAAAGCCATTCTTGGAGGTGTCTTGTGCTTGACATTGTCATCTCACGTAAGCTGAACTGAGTGAATATAAGGGTATAAAACATTTGTCATCTTCAACTTGCAACTCTAATGAACTCGTTGTTGTTAAATGGCTTGCTCTGAAAGCAGTCTCCAAGGTTATCACACAGTTGCCGTAGTGTTTGCCTTTAGATGCTCTTGCAAATGTAGACTCATCTCCAGGTGACACTGTTTTTACCCTTCCACCAGAGCAATAATTTGCAAAGATGCCCTTTGCCCTCAGGTGAGATATCAGGTTCTGTTCTTGTCTTTATTGCTACAGAGGAAGGTGAGGGGACACAGAGGGAGCAGGAATTCGCCCTGCAGGAGCCCTGGTTTGGAATCACTTATCCTCTGGACCCAGCATCCACGTGAGAAGCCCATCACTGTGAATTCTGCTTTTCCCACACCTTATCAGTCCGTTCTGGTTTTGCCGTCTTCCTTAGCAAGGCTCAGTCAAGCGGATGCCCAACATACCTACCCCTGGCACCTCTCTCGCTACGTTAGTTGAGACTTGGAGAGAGGAGAGAGAGGTATTCCAGTCCTAGCTCTTCTCAGTGAAATGATCCTTGGCGTGTACTTTTTTTCCCCCATCAATGCTCAGAAGCTGAATCTCCCTTGCCTTACACATGTGGATTTATGAAAGACAGGTCCTGCTTGACAAATCTGATCTTCTACAGCATGGTTGCCCACTCAGTGGACGAGGGAAAGGCTGTGCATGTTAAATCCAGTTGGCAGCCAGTCACAAGTGATGTTCCTCAGGGCTCAGTACTGGGGCCACTCCTGTGGCCAGATCAATGATCTGGACGAGGGGATAGAATAAGTTTGCAGATGACACCAAGCTGGGTGGAAGTGCTGATCTGCTTGAGGGTAGGGAGGCTCTCCAGAGGGATCTAGACAGACTAGATTGATGGTCCAAGACCAGCTGTACGAGTTTCATTAAGGCCAAGTGCTCTTTGGCCACAACTCCCCTGGCAGCATTACAGGCTTGAGCAGGAGTGGCTGGAGAGCTGCCAGGCAGAGAGGGACCTGGGGGTGTTGATGGACAGCCGGCTGAACAGAAGTCAGCAGGGTGCCCAGGTGGCCAAGAAGGCCAATGACATCCTGGCCTGTATCAGAAATAGTGTGGCCAGTAGGAGCAGGGAAGTGATTTTACCCCTCTACTCAGTACTAGTGAGGCCACAGTCTGAGTATTACATTCAGTTTTGGGCAACGCAGTATAAGACATTGCAGTGCTGGAGTGGGTACAGAGAAGGGCAACGAACTGGTGAAGGGTCTGGAGAACAAATCTTATGAGGAGTGGCTGAGGGAACAGGAGTTGTTTAGCCTGGAGAAGAGGAGGCTGAGGAGAGACCTTATCGTTCTCTACAACTACCCGAAAGGAGCTTGTAGAGAGGTGAAGATCGGTCTGTTCAACCAAGTAACAAGTGATAGGACAAGAGGAAATTGCCTCAAGTTGCACCAGGGGAAGTTTAGATTGGATATTAGGAAGAATTTATTTACTGAAAAGGTTGTCAGGTGTTGGAACAGGTTGCCTAGGGCAGTGGTGGAGGCCCCATCCCTAGAGGTGTTTTAAGAGTCATGTAGACATAGTGCTTAGGGATGTGGTTTAGTTGAGGACTTGTCTGTATTAGGTTAATGGTTGGACTCGATGATGTTAAAGGTCTTTCCAATCCAGGCCATTCTATGATTCTGTACCTATACATATATGCAAACTGGGACATGATTGGAGGTTACTTAATCTATCTGTTTTGCATCCATAAATTTTTGAGTGTGCTCTCTGAGATGCTTTTGGAGAAGATCCACTGGATTATGCTGGGGACATGAGGAAGTGATTCCCACCCCAAAAAAAAATTTAATTTTCATCATTGTATAATAGCTCTGATTTATTTTGGGTAGGAGCACTGTCAGTCTCCTGCTGTGCAGCACAGCTGGAGAGCCGGAGCACGCTGCTGCAGTGCTCTGTAGAGCTGACAGCTCCATGGGGATAGATCCCACTAGCATCAATAGGCTTGGCCTCTTAGTGTCTAGACACTCCCACCCATCCTTTCACAGCAGGAAAATAGCCTAAATGATTATATGGATTTAGCAATTCAAAAGTGTGCCTGTGCACCTCATCCAAAGGCTTTTGAGTTGCGAGGACGACATGTTCACACTTTGGGAACTCTTGCTATATTTCTGTACACAATCCTAAACTCCAATCATCTTCAATTCCTGTAATGCTCCTGTGACTATCAGCTCCATAGCAGTGTTAATGTATTTTTTTCCTTTTATTCCACATCAGCAGACTGGATCCTGGTGAAGAGGATGGACTATTGCTAAAATACCTTTCTGTATTTTTATTGGACAGGATCTAGGGACAGCTGAGATTGGCTAATGACAGATCCATTGGCTAATGGATCAAGAAATATTAGCAGCTTTAATTCCACAAAAATGATATTCCTAGACTTCTTGTAATTTCAAGGCACAATAGAAAATTTTATGCTGAAGATTTGAAGATTTATACCTAAGGTGAATTTACTGACAATTATTCCAGTTGCCTACTCTGAATGATGGAAAAAATAACATATGTGAGTGCTGCAGGGATATTGCGTTGGGATGCACTTATGAATTTCTGAAAATTGCAAGAACTGGCGTGAAGCTGATTTCCAGCTTCTCAGATGTGTTCTTGCAGTGGGCAGTTGGGAAACCATGAATTAACCTGTACCCTACTTTTACTCTTCCCCCTCCTCTTTTGCCTTTTAACACAATATTAGTGATCCAAATTGGCATCATGCGTGAAAACAAACCCTAAAACTCACAGAAGACAAATGAACGCCACCTTTTCTCACCTACTACCATCACCCACCCTGACCTGCCAGAGCATCAGTTGCTGCACATTGACTTAAGTTCCTCCAGTTTCTCCAGTACAGCTGAGTAGATCAGTATCAGCTGACTGACCCTGCTGTGTAGCTTGGTGTGTATGGGAGCCTATAGATTTCCTAAGGGCTGGAGCTAAAGAAAGGTGGCAAGCCACATCCATGTCTTCTTTTGATCATTTTCTTTGCTCAAAAATGTAAATAAGAGGAGAATTGCTTACTTTTAGGGCAGGTATGGGGTAGCTCCTGAGAAAGAGGATGTGTGAGGAAATGTCTGTGCAGCTTCTGCTGGAGCCTTGTTATGGTGGGGTGGACAAAGCGATGGCAGAGAGGGCTTTAGAGTGTGCTTGTGTTTCAGAGCAGGTATTTCCTTCTGGATGTACTGGAAAAAAAGAAACACCAAAAAAACAAAACTCAGGCCAACCCAGGTGTGTAAAGGATCACAGCCTCCAAATCTGCCATTACCTTCCTGCCCTCACCAGAAATGTTGTTGGTTTGAGTCAAGATATATCCCGCTTAATGCAACTTGGATGTCTGGGAAGCTTTTCCTACTTTCCTGCAAGCTCTTGTCTGTGTATGTCTCTGAAAGAGGGAGGCGTTGGGCTGATAGTTTTTATAGATCAGCTTGCGATCTTCTCTGTCTGTTTCAGTAAATAGTAGATGGAAATTGTGAAAAGCAAAGCAAAAAAGTCAATGCGTTCAGTTGAATGACACTTAACACATTGATTTTTGACTTATCATAGAAGTTTATTCTAAAAAGCATTTTATAGATAAAAGCTTTTGTTGTTGTTGTTATTTTTCCCCCTGGTTTATTCTAGTTCATCTTCATGATAACGATTCTCTCATTCATTTCCAATTTTTGTATTGCTATTTTAAATTAAAATGAAATACTTTTGTACTTCAAGATTGCAGAATCAGATTTACAGCTACTATATTTTGGCTTTTCCTCCAATACAGCTATGTACAGTGATATCAGCTTAGAGTCTGACTTCTTGTTTAGTTTTCTTAAAGGAAATCAAATTAAAACCCCCACAAAACTGTATGTCTAAGCACAGCAGTAAATTGTTCATTAGGGGCTTTGTAGACAGGTAACCTGCAACACCTTATGCTATTAATACAACTTAAAATTGTGAGTGATTGTGTTGTCAAAATAATGCAGAAAGGAAACTAGCTTCTAGCCAACTTTTCATAGGCAGCTGAGCTCAAGATTACCAAGATATGTCAACAAGTGGTGATTTTATCTGAATATGCCAATATTATACACTAGTGTCAGGATATGAGTGATAATCATATGTACTGATTTTAAAAGTATTAGTGCTTCTGATCACTTTGTCTCCTGAGATACAGTGTTGGGGGAGTTCAGCAGCTATTTTTCAGATATAAGCAGTCTGCTTAAGTTGATTACTTCAGCACTTAAAATGAATGGTCTTCACATTGCCCTGATTTATTGTGCGCTAGAGGAACGTGTTGCTGGTGGGTGACTGATAGCACAGCCACCATATCAGCAAGTGTTTGATCTTGCTTCCCAAGAAATAGGTGGACAACTTTTCTTCAGTCATTAGAAGCAACTCCAGACCTCCTGCTTTCCCACACTTTGATGGCTTGTTCTTTATGTGTGGTGGAGAGTCTTACCGGTACAGTTTACGATGTCCCTAAAGTTTCTTAGCTTATTTACATCTCGTATATGCAGCAATTACACCCATGGGTTACTTTGTAGAAAGTATGCTAGGGAAGTGTGTCGTTTCTGACACTGTAAATACAGGGAGAACCATTAGCAGATGATGATCAGCTCTTTGAGGTTTATGAGTGACGGCAGATTTTAAGAATTTCAGATCCATGGTACTTTGCAATGCTTTTGCCTGGAGAGTGTATGGCAGTCTGTTTTTATCTTTAAAGATTTTTTCCTTAAAGGTATTTGCATCAAGATAGAGGATCTGGAGAATGTCAAAAGCTCTGCAGAGTAAACTATGGGTTCACTTTTTCTTATTCTCCTCCTTTTTTGAGGGGTGGTGGTGTCTTTCATCCTACAGAGCAGGGGAAGCATAACACGAAGCAGAATCCAGGGAGCAAGGCATAGCTAGAATAACTGTAGCTAATATCAAGACTGACCTCTGATCAGCCTGGCCTCTGGTGAATAACCCTGTTCCTCAAGCGTCCTAAGGCAGACCCCGCCTGTTGGTGAACCAGCAACAGAACTTGGGCCCAAAAAAGGGGATGTATAGCTGGCGACAGCGCCATGTACCAGCAGCTTCTCGACTCTGTTCATTACTGCTCATCTCACTGGAGTTCCCAAATGGGTCAATCTCAGCTCTGGGCTTGATTTCTATAGCACTGTTACCTAGAAACTAATTCAGTCTCTTCCTTCCACTGCTCACTGACTAAAGGCTTAAGGGTGAACATTTTCCATGTATGTTTTTAAAAAAAAAGAAAAAGAGAGAGAGAACTGGAAGGAACGTGGCTTGGTTAGCATTTCCAAACTGCCAACAGTGGTTTCAACTGGTCTGCAGCCTGTGAAGCAGCCCAAAATCTCCACTTGAACAAACGTGGGTACTGTAAGACACTGGTAGCTAGTATTTCAAAGTCAGCGCTCTCTAGTTTGTCCTGTTTGTCCCATCTTGCAATAAAACACATACTGAAAGATGAGACCTAAAGGTCTCCTTCCCTATTCTGAATCAGTGGCAGAATATTGTCATTGACTTGCTCCTGTGACAAAAATCTGCACGGTGGCTGACAGCCACACAACCGAATGCTATTGGTTGTTGTTGACGATGTTACCTCATAATGAACACACGAAAAAGCATATATTCCTTCAGTAGGCTGTCCTGCTCTGAACCAGACAAAACCAATTCTGTTCAATGACATACAAACAATACTCGTATTTTACAACTGTGGGGTGAGACATTATCTCTCTATATGGTCCCTGTTGCTACGAACAATCTTAGCTCTGCCTCAGCTGTTTCCACTGAGAAAGTCGAGATATTATCTGTTCTCTGGCAGGCAGGTTTGGCTGACTCTTGCCTGTCTTCTTAGCACCAAGCATGAAGCTTGAACAGAATTTTGAGTAATTAAAAGGACACACTTGCTGCAGGTCAGCAGCAAAACCTTTACCATGACCTTTTCTTACAGACCTCAGGTGTCTGCTGCACTGCTTTCATCTTAAAAGTAGATTGGTAACAGGAGTGATTGTGGTTATTTTAATGCCATTTATAAGTCTGGAGAAAGAGGGACAGCCTCAGTAACTCAGGCATGCTCTTCACTGGAATGCTGCTACATTGCTGCTCAGAAACTCACGTAGCACCGCCACCTGCACTGTGTACGTGCTGACACTTTGTCCACATGCTGGGTGAAAATCAGGAGTTGCAGAAGGTGCGATAGTTATATTTTAGCAGTCTAGATCAGTCTTGGGACGAGAAGAGTCACAGCTTGTCTTTTGAAGGCAATCTGATTTTGTAAGGTGGGATGGGGTCACATAAATGTTTATAAATTGCTGTTTAATACCTCCTGTGGTGCAAGGGGTGTGTGTAGTGAAGAGCTTTATTTTTAATAACCATGTTAATTTATATGTGCATTTTGAATAACTTGATGTGTTGGGCACAGTTTATCACGGCTTAACTCAGTCTGCAACTGGCCTATTGGTCAGTTTTTCCTAGTATTAGAAAACCACAGTAAATTCTTTTCTTCTATATGGTAATGCATCTTTTACACATCCTAAGTTATCTGGAAATGATGTGAGAAATCTGAATTCAGAGAAACACAGTTTCAAATCTGTGTGCTTGAAGCCCTGTGGCTCCTTTATAGACATTTAGAATTTGTGGAAAATCTTTCACAATCAATGCATATTCTTGTAATAATATGATCAGGAGCCTGTGCTATGTAGAAACTCTCTCTGGTTCAGTCAGAGATGCTTTTTTATTTTTTTTTCTTTTAATCTTGCTTCTGTTATTTTTTTCATTTATTTTCTTCCAACTGGACTCCTGTTTTCCCTCTTCTGTTCCCTTTCATGTCAGCTTGCTTCCCAGTATGGCCATCTTTTATTCTTTTCCCAGTTACAAGAAGCTTTGTCCTGTGAGCCTCACACTGAGACTGTGCTTTGATTCTGCCACGTGCTCTGCAAAAGCACTGGTTTAAGGTGTTGCTGTTCTTGCCAGTGCTCACAGCCCACACCAATGTCCCCTGCTCGGGGGCAGTACAGGGTCTTCCTCTCCCGAGCTCTTCCTTGACAATTTTATGTTGTTTTCCTGGGTTCATTCTTCCTTTTTTCCAATTGACTCAGTCGTGATGGGCTCATGAACAATATTTAAGAATGCAGCTCTAGAAGATGTTACCTCTTAATTTTATTTTTTTTACCTGTGCTTTGGATCTTATGCCTGACAAGAGAATTGAAAAAAAGTGAAGTGTTGTAAATTTTGCTAGGCTCCCACAGCATCTTGAGAGTAGCCCAGAAATCATGAAGACTGGTTTTAGTGCTCTTTTTATTTTGTCCCCATTTTTAAGTCATCCTTTGGATACATTTGGATCACACTTTCAAGCTTTGTTCTGCAACCATGAGAGCTAAAAATTTATCTTTTAGAATAAAATTGGAATTTTTGGTTCATCACATCAAACTGCCAAATGGTGCAGGACATATAATAGAACTGCGAGAGATGCCCGTTCTTCTGGTATTCTCTCAAAATGCATTTATACAGCAACCTCCCCTGCACTGGAGTTTTCTGTGGTTTTTTTACTTATTCAAGCCAATCTTTTTAAATTTATTTTCATCCGTTGCTTTTGAACACAGCACATATGTGCGACCCATGACGACTGTAAGTTTCATGAGAAACTGCGAATAAACATTTCCATACTTAGCAAGAACTGTTTGTTGTATCGACACTTCACCTTCCTTCCCTGGGGCTATATGATCTCTTGCAAATCCTCACTGCATGCGGTTGATCCAAATCCTGTGTAATCCTTTTGATGCAGTTTGGTTCATTTTGAATCAGTCAAACATTTCATGTGCTTTTAACCTCCATACTGCACACTGCACCTGTAGGAGGGCTGCTAATCTAATTTTGATTCACAGTGGTGGCAACAAGCAGGTCACTTATGGAGTTAATGTCAGCTGCTCCACTAATTACTGTAGGAAAGTGATCCCATCATCCCAGATGAAAATGTCTAACTCCAGCCTACAAAGCACTTTCACTGCACTAATTCTGTTAATGCTCCATTACTGCTTCATTTGAGCTGTGTAGTCGATCTCCCAAAGTGAGGTAGTAAATCCCCAACCAGTTCCAGAGCTGGGAAAATGTACAGACAAACCCATTACTGGGAGTTGTTTTCTGTTAGGCTTGGTTTGTTTCTTGAAGTTCAGTTAGACAGATCTGCATTGGTAACTCTTAGCTTACAGTAGACTTAATCCTCTGTTCTGCTGTGAAGGGAGCTGTATGCCAAAAGAAACCCTGTGGACATGGATCTGATCTCTCTGCTCCTTAAGTACTGAAATATAAAATAAGAATATAAAACTACACTACTGCAATACCTGAAAAATTATCAGGATCTCAGAAAATATGACAGTGGCAGGCTATACCAATACCCTCAACCACATAAGTAGAGGAACATCTTGAAACATCTGAGTAGGTATCCTTGGGCTTATTGAGATCTTGCAGTCTTCTCTTTGCATGAAAAGCTCCACAATAGCTTCAGCCCAAGAGCAATAACCTGAGCATACCCGAGTGCTGTACAACAGAGAGAGGCATGAGAATAACACAAATATAAATCTATGCTGTCTTCTATTCAAGGTCCCCACTAAAGATACAGGTATGCGCAAAGTGTCTTAACTTCCCAAGCTGGGAAAGCTTTAATTTCCTTCCCATTGAAGTATGTGAGGATGCTCACACTGGTGTCTTCAGAGTGTCCGTAGGCTTCTTCCAGTCATCCTCACTGTCATTTCTCCTGAAGTCCACATATACATCTCCTT
This sequence comes from Apaloderma vittatum, assembly GCF_000703405.1. Classification (NCBI taxonomy): domain Eukaryota; kingdom Metazoa; phylum Chordata; class Aves; order Trogoniformes; family Trogonidae; genus Apaloderma; species Apaloderma vittatum. The sequence continues at coordinate 26,095 of NW_009713130.1, read as the reverse complement.
TAAGATAAAGAAATAATTTCAGAATTTATTGGTGTGCAGAATGCTTTTGAAGAGCGGAAGAAAGCGTGTAGTGTTCGGAGTTGCTGGCTGGCTTGGTCTGGAAAGGAGCTGTGTCCTCTAAAGGAGATGTGATCACAGCAACAAATTAATAAATATGCCGAGGTGTCTGAGCTTCCTCCAGGCACTCCTTACAAGTGAAATGCAATGTGAAATCTGTCAGCCTTCTCAGCTACAGCACCTGCAGTGCTGAGGCTGTCGGGCAGCTGGAGCTCATTGTAGCTAGTGGGACACCGAGGGCTGGTTGACAGTGACTCTTGCAGGAGCATCCAGTGACTGTTACCACGGGCACTACTTACCTGGTACTCCCTCTGTGCCCACTCCCCAGGGCCTCTGTTGGCCACAATGCCCTTGTACTGAGTCTTTTGGAGTTTACGCCTAAATATTTACTCCAGGCTGCTTTTCTATTTCTGTTCCTTTTGTTTTAAATATGTGAACTGTGTAAAAGTATGATAAATCATAACATCACGACCTAACTATTTTACATATCCTACAGCGGGCAAAACCCTTTGCTTAGAGCACACTTATTCCATATATTATAGCAGTATTTCTTCAGCTTCTTTTTTAATTCTAAAACTTCCAAAGTTTTGAAACTTTTGCACTGAATTTTAAACCCCCCTCCTGCTTCTAAAAAAAGGTTAAATATTAAAAAAATTGCTGTCTGAGTGGAACTATTTTGTCAGTGCTTAGGAACCAGTGAATTAAAAGGTTATAAATGAGGTTGGAATGTAGCCTTAATAGCAGGACATGCTGCCAGTATACACTATCCTACTATGAAATGGGTATATTTTTACAGATATAGTTAAAACATCTCATGTGAGAAGGCAAGTTAGTGTCAGAATAAATACAGCGATATGGTCTGAAGGCACCAATGTGTCCTTTTTTGCAACACTTGATTATATGTAACACAAGGTGTTTACTGTCTCCCATAGACACACAGAGAGTGTGATTAATGCGTACTTGGAAAACTGTATTTCTGTTTCCCATACAGAACGATCACCGTGCCAGACACATTTGTACAAGCCTGCAAGCCCCGCAGATGACATATACCTTCAAAGAGCCGGGGCTAACCCTTAGAGCGTGGTGCGAAGCTGTGCCCCCTCCCGCCGGACAAGAGTTCATACCTTTATCTCCTGTGGTTTCACAAGGCTGCCTTGGCTCTGCTCTCGCTGCTGGCTCTGCTGGGCTGCCTTCTGGCAGATGGCCCATTACCATAAAGAGGAGGCCTGTGGGGGCCGCCGCTGTGTGCAGAGCCCGGCGTAACCAAGCACGGCGCAGCTGTAGCTAAGCATGTGAAAGCGGCATTCGTCTTCCCACTGACGCCACGTTTGACCTTTCGAAAGGAAAGCCAGTGGTGTCACTCCGAGCAGATGGCAAACAGGGGCTTGGTAAAAACATCTGCGATGTCATTTTTAAAAAGTCCTGCCAGCCTTTTCTTGGGCTGGAGCCGTGGCACCAGGATATTGCTGTTTCTCCTCCTTCAGGAGGTGAGCCACCACTGAGGGCAGCGTATGCCCGATATGGGGTGGAAAATGCGACTGTGCTTCCACGGGTGAGTGTCACTGTGCCTTCCACGGGTGAGTGTCAGGAGAACACAGCCAGGCTCTTCTCAGTGACATCCAATAACAGGACAAGGGGCAATGGGTACAAGCCGGAGCATAGGAGGTTCCACAAAAATATTAGGAAAAACTTTTTCGCTATGAGGGTGACAGAGCCCTGGCACAGGCTGCCCAGGGAGGTTGTGGAGTCTCCTTCTCTGGAGACATTCAAACCCCACCTGGACACGTTCCTGTGTGACCTACTGTAGGTGATCCTGCTCTGGCAGGGCGGCTGGACTAGATGATCTTTCAAGGTCCCTTCCAACCCCTGACATTCTGTGATTCTGTGATTCCTCTTAAATGGTCAGTGTTGCTTTGTGATGTCCTGAAATATAGACTATCATCTTCCATAACACACTGTGCGCTCTGGTATGGTACGTGGCCAAATTATCCAGTAAAAAATGAAATGTTCAAAGCACAGTGGTCACGAGGGGTCCTTTGGATGCACTCAGGCAAGATGCTGCACATGGGGATCATTCACTGACTGCGGGACAACTGCAAATGAGAGTCTGACAAACTCACACTTGTCAGGAGTTCATTCTCCTGAGCCTCTTGAAGCCATTACATTTAACTCAATATTTAACAAATTCAGCCTAATTGAAAAACCAAGTATGTTAGTTCTACTTCATTTTCCAGAGCCAGGAGGTGAAATTTAAACTGAAGATAGTGGTCACTCTAGGATGAGTTGAGGAATCTGGTTGTATGACTCCTGCCAGGGTATGAACAGTTGCTGTGAAAATTGCTGTGTCAACCACTGTGTCACCTGTAGCCATCCATGGGCATTTCTGTGCACAGCTGAGGTGGATCCTGGTTGTGTCATGGCTCATGCGGATAAATGGTGGCAGGGTTGATTTAAGCAGAGAATGGGACTTTTTCTTCTCTGAAGGAAAGAGGCTAGGAGAAACAAAGGAAACTTAGAGCAGCAGAAGTGACAAGAAGACTGTTTAGATGGGTTCTGGGAGAAGGCTGAAGCTGGTGAGAGGTTCTCATCAGTGCAGATGGTCTCACATCACTGTGAGGACTAAGCCTGGTGAGAGAAAACAAGACATGTGCTCAGTGGCCACCCAGCTCAACATCCCTAGACCCTGTGAATTACCAGGGACAGCATGGCCTTGCATTTAGGACATTTGTACTTCTGCTAGTGCTCTCTGAACTTGCACTGGTTTTCCAGTTGTGTGATCTGGTTTGTGTGTTCGTTAGCGCATTCTCCTGAAGTGTCAAACCTCTTTCACCCACCTCCAACTTTTCTTGGTAATCTCATGGGGTCCTGGAAATCTTCAATCCTAAAACACAAGTGCCTCTTAATTTTGTGTGTGGTGAGCTTGGGACGCCCGGGGCACACATGTAGTGTCAATCTGTGTGCACTTCGTATGTGCCTTATAGATGTACTAACCTCTCTATGTATGTGCAGTGGGTTGCTGGTTTTCTGTCTGCAAATTTGAACAGGTATGCCTTAGGTGGCTGTCTGGAAGAGACTGCATTTCAGCTGCAGAGAGGACCTTGGGACTGGACTATCTCGAGTTGAGGAAAGTGGTGACAGACAGGCTTGTCACAAAGAAGCATCCTGAGAAGGACAGTGTTGGCAAGAGCAGTTATTCCTCCCGGCAAACCATGAGGAGCTAAGGAGGAGTCAACAAAAAGTGTGAAGTAGATGTTGTCACCCCTAGCTGTTAGCTGGTTGTTTTATTTCTCAAGGAGCGTAACAAGCCGATATTTACCTGTGGTATCTTCACAGCACCTCTGTGTGTTTGACTGTGGCAGCCTAAAGTGACATAGGGACGTGCCCTTTTCTCCCTTCCCCTGGTCATAAAGGACCATCAAAGATGGCAAAGGGATCCCAGCTGCCTAAGAGATATTCCTTCCTTTGCTGTCACTGACGCAGATCAAATAAGCATGCACATGGTTGTAAAAATATGAATGAAAAAAAATGTAACAGTGTGGTGACAATAAGTAGCTCAAACGCTGAATTACCTCTGTGAAGTGTAGCATAAAGGATGGCTGGTTTGGCTACAGCACTGTTTGTCTGCAGCACTGGGCTAGGCATTGCTATGGAGTTAATTCACAGAGTGAATCGCACACCCCCAGAGACATAGGTGGATCCATCCTGACAGATGGCATGAGCATCCATGACAGTTTATTCTCTTTAGAGCCTCTGAGCCTCACTGCCCTAGAGAGAGCACCTTTGTCACACATGATGGGGCTTCTGCTGGCTTCCTCAGAGAGTACCCTGAAAAGCAGCAAGGTGTGACTTTGCCTCCCACTGCATTGCATACCCCCATGCCTTGCATACTGCCATATTCCCCCCTGGAGCACCATCTACACCATATTTGCCAGTCTCTGCTCTGTCTAGGCATCACTTGACTCCTTCACAGTAGCAGGATGTCTGGCCCTTAGAACTTTGAGCATTAAAAAATTGCTGGAACAGTTAAAATGCAACAGCAGGACACAATGTTAACCAGACTACCTGCTTTTGCCTATCTAGTTCTCCATCGCCAGCTCTGTTGCATGCATTCAGGTAAGAGCTGCTTGCACCTTCTGTGTTCATTGTGGCTCTTAAACACTATTCTTATGTTACTCAATTAACTTGACAAATTCTTGTCCTTAAAATGAGTTGACTGGAGCAGAGTCTGCTACAGTGCAAGCCCACCGGCAACAGGCACCACTGGGAGCTGCTGCTTGAAGTGACGTAGGAGGTTGGCTCTCTGTGCAATACTCGGAAGCGATCGTTTTTGCTACCCAAATATAAGGCATTCAGGCTGATTGTTAGGTCTCATCTGATCACAAGGTGGGCTGTTATTAATCCCTTATCTATGTAGTGCTTTTGATTGAAATCTGTCTCTCTTTCTTTCCCCCCACCCCCCTTTCCTCACTGGACATAAAAGACAATGGAAGGGATAGGGCCAAACTGCTCTTCTGCAGACAAGAAGCTAATTGTCTGAAGACAACACGTCATTCAAGACCATGGGAGACTGAGGACAGTGGCAGGAGCATGAATATACAAAAGTGCCTACTGTTAAGGCCACAGCTTTAAGTGTTTAAATTCAAATCACATTCCCATTTGAGGTTCAAATTTATAGCAAGAACGTACACACAAGGGTTTCACTGTTTTGTGCAAATTTCATCTGACTTCTCAGGGTGTTCCTGATGGCAGCACATCAGAGCTGAGTGCAAGGGAGACTTGCTTTCCTTGCTGTATGAAGCAAAAATATTGAAGTAGGTTATTTTGGTTTGGTTTGTTTTGATGTGCTCTGTGTTAATAAATAGAGCAGCCTGTCATATCTAGGCTCTGGTTTTCCAATTGTGAGCTTAGTCCTTGGCTCGAAGTGCTATTGTTCTTGGACCTTTGCCTTGAGCTGAAAGGCTCATATGCGGGGAGGAAGAGGAGGAACCAAGATAAAAATAAAGTGAAACAAAATGCTGTTTATTGCGATGGAGTAGATAATGCTTTCCTAGAAGTCTCCTCCGCCCCATCCTTGCAGGCAGCGTGAACTAGCACAGTTTGCTTTTGCATGCAAGAGGAGATTATCTGTATCCCCTACCACCTTCCTAATGTTTTGCTCTGTGCTCTGATGGTGTTTGCTCATGCTGGTCACAGCAACACTGAGAGAAACAGGCTCCACTTTCCATTACGTGTCAAGGAAAGTAGATTTGCATCACAGAGGTAAGAGGCAGGTCAAGTTCCTTCACTTCTTCGTGTCCCTCAGCATGACCATGCGGTGCCTTCTTCTGCCTTGGCTCAGTACCGACAGGAGACACCAAAAGCCATGCGGACATTTCAGCCGGCTGCGGCACACGGTACCTGTGCGTACACATGCACGGTCTGCTCAGGACAATACCTGGACCAAAACCACTCTCTGTCTCCCCTTATTTACCCACCTCCACCACCAGGCATTCCCTGAAGCAGTGAAGGCTGCAGATGCGAAGGCGGCGAAGCAGGTTGTCTCTGCACCGAGGGCTGCAGCGCTCGCCGCAACAAGACTTCGTGCACGCAGGAGCTGAGCGGATGTTAGATCACTTATGGGAACAATGAGAATATCCCCAGTTACATCAGATGAGCTGTAAACTAGATGTGAGGCAACTGCCAAGAGTCGGGGTTTAGAAGAAAGCTTCTTTTGGACAGCACATTCGCTTCTTGCCCGTTTTCAGGCTCCGAGTACGTGCCACTAAACCCTCTGCTATAGAACCTTGTCAGTGCTGGGTACTAGGCTAAAAGTGTAGGACGGATTCAATATGATAATATTTGAATATAGATGCCACAGACACAGGTAAAATATTTAGACGTTCAAATATTTTCCATGAAAATCACTCCCCTGAGGTTATCTTTGACCAGTATGTCAACATCTACCACATGGATAAACAGTGGCCGGGGAAAGTTCACAGAGGCTGCATCCTCTGCCTCTCCAGCCATACTCCTCTTGCACTGATAAAATGTTCCCATAGCTTTGCAAATTCAAAGTGTGGTTTAATCAGATTGTTGTAAGTAGCTTATGTGCAGTATCAAGAGCATGAGGTGCTCAGTTTCTTGAAACAGTTGTACAAGCAGAACATCGTAAGTGTTTCGAGTTTGGGGTTTAGCATCTCAGTAACAAGGCACAATGCATTTTAGACATTTTAGAGACCTATTAATATTTCTGTGTGTCAGTAAAACACATGGCACTGATGATGCCTCAGGGGTCCTTTCCCAACACGTACTGCTTGTGCTTATGAAGTGGGCCAGTTGCTATCTCCCGAGGATCCAACCTGGCTATCTGCATGGAAAATTACCAGGTCTGGCATTCAAGTCTGAGTATATTATTAGCGCATCCTGTTCCTTCTTTTAGGGCAGCTAATTGAGAAGCCTTTTCCTGCCTTTTCCTGAATCCCTAAAACTTTCGAGGTATCTTTCCCTTTACAGCAGTAATTGATAACTGTAATCAAATTGCCTCCGAGAGCATTATTAAAAAGCAGGCACTCGAGTACTGGTTTTGTGAGCCAGAGCAACAGTAAAGGGCAGACAGGCAAGTCCCTTGTGCAGAAACCTCAGGCTGGGCATGACTGCCCGATTGCCAAATGTTTTGTGTCCACAGGTGTGATTCAGTTGTCTTGCTCTAAAGTCCTCCTCATGACTAGCAAAAAGCTCTCATGCACCTGAAGCAATGGATAACTTTCTTTCTGCATGAGTGGTTGCTTTAATAAATGATATAACCTTTTCTTACAAACTTTGTCTTATTTAGTGGAGGAAACACAACTGTAGTTTTACTGGTGTGTGGGTGGGTGAAGTGCAGGAATTGTCCATCTGCATCCCAGTTCAGTGTCTGTGCTTTGTCTGTATGAAATCAGTGATGGAAAAAAAAGGCCCCTGAAGCAACCTCAGCACCACTTTTTTCAACAAGTAAGGGTTTTGGGTTTTTTTCCCCCCTCTTTCTTTCTGGGACATTTTGTACCTCACTGATTACTAAACTTTAAACGACTTTTCTCCCCATGGCTGCACTGGTACCAGTGAAGAGCTGCTGCCCAGGTGAGGTTCACATGTCAGCTCTCTCCCCACAGCCACTGGAAATGCAGGTGATGGGGATGGCGTCATTCACAGATGGTCAGGGACAACTCTCCAAAGGCTTGTCTGGACACAGGGCGAGGATGTGGCTCCTGCGCTGGCGTTCCGCCCCGCTGTCATCCAGTTGAAGTGAACTCGCTCTTCCACCCCAGCACTACAAGAGGAGTGAGCCTGGGTTACTTCTAACCTTGTTATCTGAAAGTTTTGGAAAAATAAATAGTGGCAGCAAGCCAGCCTGGCAGTGCCATCTGTGCTGAAGGCTTGCCATCCCTCACTGGCTGGGATTTGCTCTACAATGTGAAGCCATTGACCGCTGGAGAAGCTATGTGAGCTCCAGCTTCAGAATTAAGGGGAGCAAATTACTATTAGAAGGATAAAACTCTGTGTCAAGCAAACCTCGAAATGAAAACAAGAATGAGAGTGGCACCTGGAAGCGCACACTGAGCCTGAGTCAGCTTGGATATGAGGCACTCAAGCTGAATGGGTGGAATTTGGCAGTTTATGCCAGCTGAAGGTCTTGTCTTATCCGCTCAAAATGCAAGGACAGATCCGTCTGGCTCAAAGTCTGCACGGTGTGACTCTTGAAAGGTAAAGGCAGCAGGCTTCATTCTTTCTGTGAGGTAGCTTGGTGGCATGGGTGAAGTTGGCTCCTTTGTTTAGCCTTCACCTTACCCTCAAGATTGTTATAAATCCCAGAGTCAAATTAAAAGTTGTGATACTCTTATTCCAATCCTGTCTCCTCTAAGTGGTTGCTTATTTAAAAAAAAAATTGATTTTGTCATCATTATCCTTGCTCACCTTTCTCACAGGGAATGAAATCCAACTCCTTCCTCTGGCTTTACTAGTGAATGCCACTACAGAAGGTGTTTATGGAATTTTTAACTAGCAGCTACAGAAGGAATGCTTTCATTGTACAAAATGTGTGATGGATATCGAGGACACTCAACCCTTATTTGCCTCATTTGATTTGTGTGACACAACTAATGGAATAACGTCTTTGGAAATTACATTAATTATGACTTTCTCTTGTGTTATGGAAACAGAAAGAAGAGGGTTTTGAGAAAATAACAGCAACAATTTCTCACGTCCCATACTTTCTGATGTTCAAACCAATTATCGCATCAGTAAAAACATGAAAAACAGTTTCACTGTTACAGACATTACCAAGAATATATGGTTATAGTTGTTGAAAATGTGCTATCTACATTAACACACATCTTAGCAAATGCCAAAAAGACTTTACTTAAAAGAATCTTGTATTTTTTAAGCAACCACAGTGTTACTAATAACCACAGCAGTGATAAACAAGTACACTTGCTGTTCTGGTCATGGCTTAAACTCTGCTTTCAAGATAAATGTCTGAATTTGCTCGTGTTGATTGATACAGATTTTAAATCTGCATTGTCATAAATGTAAGATTTGGCTTAGCAGCTGGGAAAACATATTCAAAGCTGGGAAGAAATTAATATGAGAAAGAGGATGTGTGGGGAGCTGTTTAATACTGCCAGGAGCAGAAAGATCAGGTTTCTTCAGTTAGTACAAACAGTACATTTGCATCCATATCTTAAGACACGGACCCAGGAGTCACTAAAGGCTACTGTATAGACATTTTTGTGGTAGGATTTTGTTGGCAAAGACTGCAGTAAAGAGAGAGCCTAAAATGATAAAACTAATCTTCCTAGAGAGAGCTAAAATCCCCCAATCAAAATAATAAATACAGTAAAAAAGACTGTAGGGCTGTTGTGAGTTGTGCATGTGTCGAGGACTATTTTGCCAGCCTTGATCCATCAGTGAGAGAGCGTTTTTCTTGTAGCTTATTGCAGGAGCCTGGCACTGCATCTGCTCATTCACCCCAAAACAAGGGTAGAGGTAAACACATTATGGCCAGAGCACCGAGTGGCATTACACCGTGGGGTATCGGTTTGCCCTCACTGTGATCGCAGAGGCAGATTTTAGCCTTTCAGCCTGAAGCTCTGCCTGGTAACAGAAAAGGCGAGCTCTCAACCTGTGGTGTCACGAGTACTTTAATCGGGCATCGTCTGTCACCAGGACTGACAGTCCCACTGCCCTCTTGCCTCTGTGCTCTTCTAGCCCCTGTGTTTCACAACGGTTGCGTGTTCAAGTCTACATGGGACCTGATCTAGATCACAGACGATGATTTGCTCTCAGCCTTTAGGAGAGCTGAGTTTCCAGTGGAGTTTTTCACTGTTAAATTCATCCTAAGGTACTTAAAAAACGGGGAAACCCTGTCAGCCAGGCTCCTGCTGATCCCTGTCGTCCTGTGCACATGCTCCACCAAAGACTGATTTCAAAGTGTGGCTTTGACCACGGATTGAAATCTTCACCTGAGCAATCTGAAGGTGGCTGGGTGGAGTGGTTGTAGGGTCAAGTAATTGGGCAGAAAATTTGGCTGCAACATTACTGTACATTCAATTAAGCATTAAGCCTAGTTTTCATTATAAAATTTAATGAAACACTGCTACAGAGGTGTTTCAGGAGTCCTGCTGATCTCCCTTGTACTTCATAGAGTTCCTAGAAATCTGCTGCCTTGTTTGGTTTGATTCTCACAGGAATAGCTTAACCTTTCAATTTCTTGTAACTCATTAAGCAGTGACAGCGAGCACAATGTTGTACAAGACATGGGAAAGGAGAGAAGGGAAATTCAGAAAAAACATAACAGACAATGTTGCCCCCTCCCAGTAACCAGGGAGCAGCTCTTAGTGGCAAGATCACAAGACTTGTATCAGCCTGACACTTTCTGGATAAACAAAATGAAGGATAAACAAAATTGTGTTTCTGATGAGTCCAACTGCAAAGTTTCCGTTTGCCATCAAATTCAGCATCTTGGAGTCACATGTGTGATATCCCCTGAAGATGGGGGGGACAGCTAACTCACAGCAAGGTCAGCTTTAGTTCTCTTTGTGAACCAGCCTGTTGTTTCATGGTCACACTTGCAGAGGTGCTGGTCCTGGTGAGGTGGTGCTGGCACCGCACTGTGGGGTGAAGCCAGGCCTGACACGTCAGTAGCGCTGGCATTATGCCTGATTTGTCACGTGCACGTAACTCTGTCCTGTCCATCCTCGCTTCAAAATGGTCTCTCAGAGAGACGTTTCTGGACTCTGTTTAATTTTATCATCCATAGTAGGAGTAAGCAAAGGAAGCTGCGAGACAGATGTGAGGCTGATGCAAGCACAAATCCTTCTAACAAGCTCAGCGGAGCCGAACTAGTTCCATCAGCAGAAAAAATTTCCTGTTCCTCCCAGGTCAGAGATTGAGAACTGGTTCGCCCGTACCCAGCCTGCGTGTTGTCATTTAATCCCAGAAACATGATTTCTCCGTTTTCAAGAAGGGAGGTGAAGGTGCTTGGCGCGAGGGGAGAGCTGAGAACTCAGCTGCCCAGCAGACGGGACCATGAGTGGCAAAGAGAAGAATGATATTATTAGCCACCTCGCTGGCTGCTGAGTTTCTACCTGGGCATCTGAGTAGCCCAGCTTGGCAGGGCACTGCAGATGCTGACCGTGTCTCCTTGCATATGGCAAGGATGAGCATTCGTGACACTGAGAGGTGGCGTGCCCCAAAGCCAAGTGCTGCAAGGCTGGTGTGCACAGACATGGCGTGGTATCAGCCAGCAGCAGCCTGGATAGGCATCGTCCCTTACATCTCACCTGCCCTCTTCTTAGCACACAATTTGCTTTTTTATTATAAGGGTTACTAAATAAATAAATTAATGTTTTTATATAATTGGTAACAACACAGCTCTAGGGACTTCCTGGGAAACCAAAAACCTGATGGTAAAAACAGGCAAAAGAACAACTCCAGTGGTGAAAAACTCAGGGCTGTTTTTTGAACTTTCACCTAATTTTTTTTAAACAAAGCTATCAGCAGTGACTGCATCTACTTTGAGATCACTGCCATAATTAATTTTAATTAAAGCATATTTAATTTAAACCTTGAAATTTTTTTTTACAGTAATGCATAGCGCCAGTACTCTTGTATGATGGAGCAGCACTCACATGCAATTTTGCAGTTCGATGTTGACACATACAGTGCCTGCTAGCTTAGCCGTGCTTTGAAAATTCAAAATATGCTCTTGCAAGTAGGTTGCAGCAAATGCCAATACAATGGTTACGTAAGGCATAGGAGTCTGCTATGTTGTACATAGCTGCAGTTTTCTGAAGTATCACATCACACGTGTCCTCGCACATGCCAATAGGTTTTCATGGCGTATTGCGGATTGATTTTTCTGTGCCCTTATCAATCTATTCCATGATGACCTCAGTTTGAGGTGGCAATGCAGGGTGGACAGGGCTTTGATCTATGCTTCCAAAATCCCTGTGCTGCTGGCCATTTGACTGGCAAATTTATCTCCTGCTTCCCCAAACTGGAGCCATCCTTAGGCAGTCACTGGCTCCCAACAGCTTCCAGCCTTGCCTCCTTGTGTTGTTTGCTTTTGGGAAGCTGTGAAAAACAATTAGTACAGACAAAACTGTCTTGAGAGACAGAAACATTTGGTATCACAATAAAAATGTTCCTGGCAGAAGAGTAGAGGCCAGCTTGATAGCTCATTGGCTTTATTCTCACCTAGCTGTATGTATACCTTTCTTTGGGAACTGGCTGCAGGTTCAAAGCAAGCAATACTATTCCCTTCCCACCTCATATAAAGCTGACACAGAAATCAGAAAGTAAGCAAGTGTATAAATGTATTGATTAGCTTAGGAAAACACCATTCGGATCTAGTAAGAAATGAAACAGAAGTATTTCTTTTATATATTTGAAACAAACAAATGTATAGAGAAAGTAAATTATTTTCTGTACAAATCTCCATATAAGCAGGTCACTGTGTCTAGGTAAGGCTGCATATAATATTAATTGAAAAAATGTATTGCTTCTCTTTCTGAAACTTACTGCCACCTTGAATTAGTATTCCTCTTGGTAACCACTTGTCAAGCACACGGCCAATAAATAACGCGGGTGGTGTAAACATGGCTATGTGATCAGGAAGTTAAAAAAGATTTGGCAATGCTTTTGGGGGGGTGTTTCTCAGACAAAGAGTTTTTCCTACCCACAGAACTCTAAAGTTATCTATACGAGCCCGTGTTGGCTCAGGCAACAGTTCACCTCTGTTCTGCAGATTTTAGCCACATGAATCATTTCCAGTTCCGCTTTCCTATTGCTACTGATTATCAAAAGGGAGCAGGCACGATCAAGAATATCCAGCGTAACTATTGTTATTGCTAAACCAAATGAGAATAAAGTTGAAAAAGCTCTTGAATGGCCTCCTGGAAGCCAGCATTTAACTCCTAGTGTTGGGATGAGAAACGCAGTTTTTTCTATGCCCTGGGAAGCAACCAATACTAGTCTGCATCAGAATTGCTGAATAAACTGGACTTCTTTGAGATTGAGCCAGAAGATTAATTCCTACTTTCCTGCCACAGCCTCCTTCCTCCTGGAACTGGAAAATGAGCCAAAAACCTCTAAGCAGCATGTCTGGCCTTTGCTGTTGGCTTCCAGGGCGCTGGGGGCACCCGTTGCCTTGCTCCCGGGACCCCCACGTGCCCCATTCCCACCCTTGGCTGCTCCTCACTTGCTGGCAGAATGTCCTCACCTGGTCATAGACCTGTGATGCAGGGTTACCTCTCCCATCACCAAGCTGCTTCTTGGCATAGCCACCCACCTTCAACTCTTGGGCCATTCGTATCCTGGCTTCCCTTTGTTAAAAAGCAAAAGTTTGAACTAAACTAAATCTAGGTCATTCAGAGTACTTTATTTGCAGTGTAACCGGGGAACTGGCTAGCATTTGTCACGTAGATGTGATCTTCACAAAGAAAGATGCAGGAATTTTGTACGATGAGCAAGGTGACCTTCATTCAAATGCCACCAAATTATACGTGGCTAAACAAGTAAACCAGGTTCAAGACAAAAGGAGTGATGGACCTTAGGAAGTTTTTCCCAAAGGGTAGTGTTTCGATGCAAGACGTTTATATGAATTCAAAGGGAAGATGGAAAAGTGCTTGGAGAAGAGACCCTTTGGTTACCAAAAGACAAAGTGCACTAGGCTTGGGGAGCAGGCAATATGAAGCGGTTTGTTGCTGATTTATTTGGATGGATTGCCTCATTGGTGGCTCAAGCCTTTGGGTATGGGAACAGTGAATAACAGCAAAAATAATTTTTAACTGTATTTGACTGACTTTTTGCTTAAGCATTCAGTAAATTCATCATCTTAGTTAATTACAAGTTATCTTTCAAATTTAACAGAGCAAAATTGCTTATTGTTGGTGGGTGTACTTATAGATCTATCAGTAAAGATCTACACAAAAGCCTAATCCTACTTTCATTGTAATTTTACTCTTGTGAATTGTTTCTTTAGGTTACAAGTTATACAAAATAAACTTGATTTGTCTAACTTGTCTTTCACAGGTTCCCAGAAGAATCGAATGAACCCTGAAGTGAGGGATAGCAGTTTCTATGCTTCGTCCTGATACACTGGAACTCTAAAATCCCAGTAGCAATAAAGAGAAGAAAAACAACAGCAAGATTCCAGAGTGCCTCAGAGATGCCAGCGGAATAACCTTCATTTGGTCCACTTGATGATCTCGTTCCATGCTTCCAGAACAAATCTGATTTGAGCAAGACACCAGACAGAATTAAACACAGGTTTTGTTCATCGTGATAATTAATTAATCAAAACTTGCATTTCTCTCAGTCAGCTGAGTTTGTCTGAGGCTTTTCTCTCTGTTGCTCCAAGGGGGTCAGAGCCAGAACTGATGTCGAGTATACCAATATAACATGAAACATTAACAATGATTTGCATCTTATTTTGTTTCTTATCATATTTCTCATCAGCTTCTCATCTCCCCACTGCCTCTCTCAAGAGGAGCATGTGCTTTCAGTATGAACTGGAAGCTTTCTTTCACCTCAGGTTTTGGCCACAGCAGCTGTGATGGTTGGAGGTTTCAGGCTCTCTGGAGGAAGGTGGACAATACGATTTTGTTTAAACATACATCTTTTGTGTATGTATTAAACAGAAATAGATGGATCCTCAGCTATGGAAGAGGCTATCCCCATGCAGATGCCAGAAAGTATGAGTCCTCTGGACAGCTGGAATCAGCTCCAGACAGCAATCCCTGCCAACAGTTGCACAGATGTGCCTGTTGGAAGCATTTATAGTTTGGGAAACTCAACAAGCACCATCTAAGAAAATCCTCCTGCCTTTGCCCAAGGCATCGCTCCTCCAGAGGGCTGTAGCATCAAACTGTTGATTTCTAACTAATTTTCCAAATAATATAAATCTAAAAGATTTCTGGTGATAAAAGTGTGATGATCTATGGAAGTGAAGAGCTGGTGCATGCCTCAGAGCCTGATTTTGATCAAAGTTATGGTGCTGTAAATCTGGAGTGGCTTTGAAAAGACTCGGGAAGCAACGTTCTGCACATGCAGAACACGCAGGTCTGCTATCAAAATTGCTAATAAAAGTGCAGGTGCTCTGCCAAGTGGGGTCACAGTGGTGGTTGCTTCTCTGCAGATGAGTTACGATGGGTTTTATAGCAACTGCTCCTGTGCCAGTGGGGAAAGACTTCTAAAAGGTTCTTCAGTAAGATCCTGGGAGCCCAAGCACAGGCTGACTGGAATAAAAGGTGCTGGAGCCCAAACTGCCCTCTCGTCCCTTCTGTCTCCTAGGAAGGGGCAGAGAAAGCCCCCCACGTTGTGCTGGCAGAGGCAGTCTCTCTTGTATATGGGGAACAGGTGTGCAGAAGGTGCTTTTGACTTTGTGTGCCCAACCGGAGATGTTCTCACAGAGTCCAGAAAGAAAAGAAATTTCTCTGGGGTGAATTCTGTCATCCAAAACCAAGCAAGGTTCCCAGCAAAATATTGGAAAGGTTACTCAAATGAGGATTGCTGTGATTGAACCCAGCCATTTCTCACTATTCTTCTTCGCCTTGTTGTACCTCCAGATACTTTAACCTGAATATAGCCCCCTCTTTGCTGGAATCCATGCACATCTATAACAAAATAAATTTAAATTTAATATTTAGATATAATATTACAGTTAATTTTTATATATTCCAAAAATACATATATATTCACATAGAAAATATATGTGCATATACATTGTATATAAATAAATATATACATGCACACATATAATAATCTTCAAAATGTATAAAAAAATAGAGGTGGAATACTATCAGTAACTCACAGTGTTTTTGAAAGCCTTATATATGAGGATATACCTGAATATGTAGGACAGTCCAGCTCAGGAACATCAGCTTTGATATTTTGAGTGGCACACAGAGAAAATTTCTTGCAATGATTAAAGAGCTGTAAACTGCTGCTGAGCGGTAACTAATGCTACGTGCAAATGTGGAAATTGCTTGTTAAGTGTAATGTTCAGTGACAAGTGTTTTGATTACAGTAGTTTTAGATAAGTCTGTTATATGGCAGCAGTGAAATTGAGGGAATATTAATTCCACCTTGGATCATCTCAGACCTTGGGTCTGGTGGGAGATGAAGAAAACCTTCCTCTCCCAGATAGCTTTAAGTTTTAGACAATTCTGAATTATTTGGGGCTTTACAAGTGAAAGAAAGGTCATGACGTCATGGCTATTAGAGCCTGTGAAAACCAGAGTGCAGAATCACCCTGCCAGCAGATACAGGCATGGAGGACCCATCACCAGCTCTCCAGAACCTGGCAGGCAGCTTCATTGACTACATTAATAAAAGCAAATAAAATCCTGTTTGTAAAAAATTATGTTTTCCCAAGGATGTAGGTGCAACATTTGTCATGAAACTTTTTTCTGAGGACACTGGAGATAAGATTGGAAGAAATGCCTTCTGGCAAGGGGCAGATCTGCACAGCTCAGAGAGCAAGCTTGCTGGTGCACTGTGTTGAGTCTTCCTCTCCTCCACTAACTCTGTGCAAACCAGCCTCTTAAAACTGGCTTCACCTACAGATTATTCACTGGAGGAGAGTCTGTCTCTCCTCTCACCCTGTCCCCTCTCCCACAGTGGATTTGGGTTTGGAGGCCTCTTACCAAGCATATCCCAGTTGCCAGATCCATTTGCAGTAATGACCTCTAATTCAGTCCTCATTTTTTTCCCCCCACTCCACAGTCATACAAGGACAATACACTTCATTTTTTACAAAAAAAACAAATGAAAAGTAAGTAGTAGGATGTGGGGAATATACATCACCGATTCCCAATGTTTTAGTGAACTCAACTCTGTAGTGAGCAGTTGCAGTCAAAGCTTAGGGTAGTGCCAGGCTTATAACTGAATCTCAAACATTTGTTTTCTGGAGAGTCTCCCCATTGCACATTCAACACAGACTGTGTTCAGTGAACCAAACAAGGGGCTTAAGGACTATCTGTGACTGCTTACCAACATTTTGCCAGCCCACAATAATAACCTGGGGAAGGAGAGACAACTACGTGAAATCACCTGAAATTGTCCCGATGTGGCTGAATGGGGGCTAAGGCTGAAGAAGCAGCTGCAGGAGGGAAAATGAATGGAAGAGAAGAGGCTGGAGCTGCAGAAGCAGCAGGGGCAGGTAGAGGAGAATGGGCAAACAGGAGGAGAGATGAGAAGAGTGTATTGCACAGCTAGAGTTAAAGCCAAGCCTGGCTTTGACATTCAGTGCTCCAAAAAGTGTTATTTTGCTGTGGTTCAAGCTTTGAAAGTCTCTCTTTTATTATCAAGGTTTGAAGTTGAAATACACGTGCTGGGTGAAATTCGGTAACATTATTTTGCTCCTGTCCTTTGCTTCCTGACTAACACCAGCCTTAGACAGGGACCAGGACATTTTCTAGAGTTATATGCAGACACACACGTGACCCTGCACAGAATTGCTTTCTGTCCTTTTTGCATTCAGCCTATCCACTATTTTAGCTGCTTTTTAACAGTTTGTAAATTCCCATTCACATTTGGAAATATCCCTGGGGAGCTTCCACCCATCACTCACAGCTGGATGCCACGGTGCTATGTGCCTGAGAGGTGCTATGCCACACGCTGCTGTGCTGCACAGGGACCTGCCAGCCCTGCTCGAGCCGCTTCAGGTGCCAAAATTACCCAGCTGACGAGCTGGAGATGCCACTCGAGCATTTGCGAGGGCTGTTCCCCAGCAGGATAACACCCATCCCACCTACACCAGGTGGGAGGTCCACACCACCAGTCCCAAAGGATGTCGTTATTAGCATGACTACCTCAAATACCCATCAGATCCATGATCAACAGGTTTAATGTTGGCAAGCCAGCTGCTGGTGGCTTGATAGTGAAGTGGATTGAAACCTTGATAATCCATGAGCGATGGGTATTGTGAACGTGCCTAAAAGGGCTGGCTTCCAGAGAAAAGGCTTCCTGTACTCCGCCAGGACCATTAGTGGCATACGGTTTGCTGGCTGCAATGAGTACATGAATATATCAACCAAACAAAATGCTGCATGATCATTATGCTGCCCTTAATCAATTAGAAGGCACCTTCCTGAATGCCACAGAGAAATGCACCAGCTGGTGTTGAATAGGCTTTTTTCCCACCAAATAAGATTGCAATCAACAGGGCATCTGAGTCCAGCTTATTTTCCAAGGCCTCACTCATCTCCTGCTCTGACTCATGAGATTATACCCAGTGTCAGTGCACTGACGAGAACACATTTTATTCCATAACCAGGAGTTTCAACACAGTTGATCCTTCAGCCCAGCACATCCTGTCCAGGCAATGAAAGGGTGAAAGAGTATTTTTTTTGTCTAGAGAATAAAGACCATTTCAGTCACCCTTCTCTCACATGCCTTTTATACTCTTAGTGATGGCAAGGTCACAGGTTGATACTTTTATCTACCTAGTATGCCTTCATTTCATTTCCACACATCAGCCACTCAGAAACAGCTAGCAGGAGCCATGCTAGCCCCCTGACACATGGTGATATCAGTGTTCATTAGCTGAAAAAGAAAGTTTAGTGAAAATGTGGTTTTGCACTGTCAGAGACAGCAGAGCAACCAGACACAATGTCTTTGACCATTATCTTTCTACTATTTCCAGTCAGGGGGCCTGCTTGAAATCCTTGGCTGGAACAAGCTGTGAGGTTTTCAGCTTGTTGCTGGAATATCATCCATGTGAGAGTGACTGGTCTTAGCTTGCTTGAACAGTTCACTGAGAGTTGACTGGCAGGTGCCATACCAGCCTTGCACAAGGACCACATATCTTGAGTTTCTCTTGTGTGAAGAGATTATCAAGCAACTTCATTCAGGGAGGGAGATCTAGACAAAGGAACACTTACCTGCAGAACGAGGCTGCAAACCCATGATTATCAATGCACCTGGGATCTCAAACCATGTGGGCCCTAGATGGAGAGTACCAGGAACTTAACATTACTCCCTTTATGGGCTCTTATCAGATCATGAAGTCACTAGAACTGATGACTTGGACTGCCTGGGTCAATGCTTCGATACCAGTGATGGCAAAACACTATGGCAATCTCTTGACATGAAAGTGTTTCCAAAGAGTCACATGTATAATACGCATAATAAGTATCCATAAAAAGTATACACTCCTGCTTACCTTGTTCACAATCCCACTGCTTATCTTGATTTCTTTCTCCTTTATACATTTGAACTTTGTAAGAATGAAGTCGAAGTTCAACATGCAATCTCTCTTTCCTGTCTAGAATCCCATGAATTACGGGTTATGGCCAAGGAAGGAGGAGATGCAGCAAAGCCAGGGAGCTATGCACACATATCTGAGCTACCATCAGAGTCTCCATCACTGCCATTCTTATTGCCTCTGTCTCTTGTCTGAAAACCAACTCATCCAATGCCAAGAGCTGAATATGGAGACTGGTGGACTGGCGGTCCTTTCTTCCCCCAGATCTGAGCAACATCTCTTTGCTTGCCTTTGCAGTAGGCAAAGGGAAACTAAAACAGTTGGTAGGCTGATCGTTGTCATCCTTTGTCTTATGCTAAGTGCTCTTTGGTTTGTAAATGTCCTGTGCAAAAGAGGACATTCAGAGACCATTCCTAAAGTTATTCTTCCAGTAACAGTTTTGGAAAGCTTGTGCATTCTTTTGCTGTTGGGCTTAACATTAGGACGGCATCAGCTCAGCCTCACTGGCCTGTGAAAGGTGAGTCCAAAAACATCCAACAGAGCCACAGCTCTTCCGCACTGTTCCTAATTCAGCCAAAAACATGATGGCAGGATGAAAGCAAATGTCTTCAAGGATTATTTCAGGGTTGCTGAACCCCAGCCCACCACTGCACATTGATGAGATGGTGTTCACATCTCAGGCCCTCCCTGTATCAACCCACCTATCTATTAAATGAGATTATAATAGCCAGTTGCTTCAGACAGTGTTTTGAAGCTAGGCACTTGCAAACGCTTGAAGCCACTTGGATTAAAGATAGGCTAAATGAAAGCTGGTATGAGAAGTAAAGCATATAATGTGCAGTAAAGCGAGAGGCTAGACTTCAGGTTTTTCACTGGGCTTTAAATCATGAGTTTTCTTTTAAATTATAACATAAAACCATAAAACCTTTGTTACTGAGAGGCACCACAATGAGCATTTTGTATTGACATCAAAATAGTTTCTTTCAAAAATACTCAAGCTCTCTTTTAACTGCCAAGTCCTTAGCCAGATATTTAACCCCAGATCAGATCTCGAAGTATTGCCATTTTCTTTAAAATCTTAAGCATCAGTATAAAAATAAACTACAAATAAATTCATTCTGAGTACTGCAGAATACAAGAACACAACAAGTTGAAAGCCAGTTGTTAAACAGGCAAGTACGCTCCTAATCATAACAAAAAGAGAGTGCCATAACACAAGGTGAAAATAACCAGAAAGCAAACAGAACACACCATTGATTGAGTCCTTCATTATCTAGGATAGCTTTTAATGGAGGAACCTGCGCGTGTGTCATTGCTCTTATCTCTGCAAAGCCAGCGCGCACACTGTAAAAATCAGTCTCTTCATTTTCTGCTTGAAAAGATCATTGTAAAAAAAAAGTGTCAGGGAGTGGAGGTCATGCTGATTTATTGGCAATTAAACCTGCAGGATTTCTGCACTCCTTTCAAAACAAAGTATCTCTGGGTAATTCAGCCTGGCAGATTACATAGTGGGCTATCTTCTAAAAGGCATGAATCTTTTTGTTTGTGCACAACAGAAACAATTGACTTGGTCTTATGTAGGAAATTGCTACTATTTTCTGTAAGGTATTTGTATTGCCCATGAAGAGAGGGAGGTAAGTAATCTCTTAAAAATGTAAGAACCTTTCCAATAGTAAAAATGCTGGGTTTATTCCTCATCCATTACTGAGGATGGCAAGTCTACAGATGAACTTCCTCCTGCTTAGAAGTAAATAAGTGATGGTGCTAAATAATAATCCAAATGCATTGCTAAGGAAGATCACGTTTGGTTTACTCCATGGCTGATTTAACCGTTCTTGAGTAGGTACTTCTATATGAGCTTTCAAACCGGGCCGCATCGACCTGGCCTCTGTGATTGCTTTCCAGCTGTATCCTTTAGAAGTCTGAAAAAAAAGTCACCCTCAAGTGACATAGCTAAACTGGGAAAATGTTGACTATTTTATTTCAGCAGAACCATCTCATGCAGGTTTGGGTTTACATCATTTACTGAGCCAGCATAGGCTATACCAAACAATCAGATTCAAGTCTGAGTTATATTCCCACCCGAAGTGTTTCTCATAGTAGCAATAATCATAGAATCATAATCTCAAACTCTTTCTAATAAAGATAACTTCTTGGCTCTGAAAACGGATATCCCGTATTGTAGAGTCTTGATGTTTCGATGCTGATTTAACATATGTATTTCAGTTCTTGGACATGCAACATGTGGTACGGAAGGAATACTGCAACCAGCACTGAACACCTTTCCAATCAGTGCTTAGGAAAACACCTAATTATTAATTTTACCTGATAATATTTCCCCTAAGACTTCCTTTATAGTTATCTGCTTGTCTGACCTCTGGATCTACACTGCAGAGATATTCAGTGAGGAAGAGTGAGTCTCTGGAGATAACAGACCCTCAATCTTAGGAGGAGCTGTTAAGGGGAAAAAAAAAGCAGAGAGCGTATTCAGTACCTAAAATGAGGGTCTTCAGACCTGTCTATACATAGCTACAATGAGAAAAAAAACTTTAGCACTGAGTCCCATTTGGGATGTAGCAAAAGATGAGAGAGAGAGTAAACATGGCAGGCGGCACAATGGTGGGAGAAGAAACTCCACGAATCACAGACTGCACAGTATCCCTCGTGGGTTTGCCTCAGGCAAGGGAAGATATCAACTGCTAGAGTAGACGGGTGGTAGGAGGGAGCAAAGCGGGAGACGCTCCCAGACCGAAACCACAAGCAGAAAGTTATGGTGTGGGAGCTGAGGAGGCAGACACACCAACCTGGAGAAATAGCAACTCCCTTTGAAGTTATTGCTTCTAACCAGCTGCCAATGCAAATCAGAGATTTCGCTTGCAACAAGAAGTCCTAGAAGAAGCACGTGCCCAACCAGTGCTGGCCCAGCATTTCTCTGACGACATCCCCGTGTTGCTACAAGGGTAGCAGAATAATTTTTACTGTCTTAAGAGTGGTAAATCAGACTTTCAAAGAATACTGCTTCAAGGATGGGTAGAGGTGATGAAGAAATTTTCAAACTAGTTAGCAGAAAAGATAATAAGATAGTGTGCACCTGGACATAGCAAGTAGACTGTTAGAAGTTTTTAACGAGCTGTTACTCATTGGCGGGGTGTGGAACCAGACCTAAGTGGGGCTTTTCTAGTCAAAACCCTGGTTATGGAGATTAGAGGGTACCAAACCATCAAAAATCGTTTATAAAAGCCTGAAAAAGTGAGCCAAAATTAAATGTAGCAGTGGGAGATTGCAACTACCAACTCAATTCAGAGTGCCAAAAACTCCCCCACCCACAAGGAGCATGCGTGCTAAATCACATGAGAGGCAAAGCTAATGTCAATATACTGAACCAATGATGAATGTAACTGTTACCACTAACCAGTAATCACAGAATTAGTGGCAAGTTAGGCACGTTTATACTAATAAGTTACAAAATAAATATGTTGCAGTTTTTTGATGCTAGTTACATCTAGCATCCAAACTTGGCCAGCTTAGCTAATAAATCAGTGCCGGCATTCTAAACTATCATTTGGTTTAGAGTGTTCTTTCTTTGAAGTTGCTGCTTTCGACAACACCTGGGTAGAAACAACGGTTAGCCAGAGTCTGCGAGCTTGCTCCTCTGGAGGAGACATCGCCAAACAAACTCTTCCTTCCACAGGGTGATGCTCTAGCTGTAGGTCACCAGGATCAAAGTGCCTGTGGTTTCATGACACAAAGTACGGAGGCAGCACAAAGCTTGGGTGATCGTTCACAGCCTGTGGCAGAAATCCCAGCAGAGCCACTGAGGCTTGCTGGACCTCGTATCACACATCCATGCCACTGGGACCGCAGCACTTACGCTTCTGCTTTTTAGCAGCTCCTTTCTTTCCCTTCCCCTTTCTCCATGCGGTACAACCTAAGAGCACTGATCACGTGTTACGCTTTGGATGATAGGATGGGTGACTTTCTTAGGTGAGGAGGTGCTTTCAGGGTGCTGGGTGGCACGAGTTGGGTCTGGCTGATACAGCCCTCAGAGAGTTCCTGCTGTGCCCTCTCCTCTCCGGAGAGGCAGGCTGCAGCTGCTGGGAGGCAGGTTGCACCTTCCCAGTGGGTTTGTCCTCCACATAACAGGTCTGGATGAGCATCCTCTCTGCCTGGGGAAAGCCTTATCCTGCCAGGCACATACAAATGCCATCTACTATCAACACCTTGCCTCAAACTAAGAGAGAAGGTCAGAGGATTTTGACCTTGACTTGGGAGAGGTGGAAGGGCCTATTTTCTCTCCAGAGCATAACCCCCCCGCCCAACTTTTTTTTAATTATTTTTATTTTTTATTTTTAATCTTTAATTCTTAAAATGTTATTTTTTATTTTTGTTCTCATTTCACCACCTGTGATGAGCACAAGACAAGCAGAGCTGTGATCATGCCCTGAAGGGGAGAGGACACCTATCCCCTGGCAGAAACCACGCAGGAGCCAGGAAGAAGGGCTGCAGTGACGAGAGTGGCCTTGGCAAAGCAGGCACAGCATGACCTTGAGTGAGCAATAGCTTCATGGACGGCCCTGGGGCCAGGCCAGGAGGCACCAGCAGCCTCTGCTGAGTCTATCTTAGCTCTGAGCAGGAGGTGACAAGGGTAGGGTGGAGGGCACCTCCTATCACCTCCACAGCATCTGTGTCTGCCTCTGCAGCCTGTCTTCCCCAACCCCTCCCACCTTGGGAGACTGCTGGAGGTGCTGCATGGACCGTGCGGAGACCCGTGGTGTAGCACCATGGCTAAAGTCTGTTCCACCCGTTTTAAAAGTATGTGTCACGAAACAGCACCATGTCTTTATCATGTCTATTGAATGAGTTCCACTTTGCTCAGTTGTTGTTTTGCTGTGGGCTTCCTTCAGTAGCTCTGGTGCTTGTCCTCCTTGCAGTAGAAAGCTGAGATGGAGCGAGAGAGAGACCAAGGTGGCTTGTGGGCTTGGACTGCCCGCAGCCACAGGCCTCCATTGTGGGTAAATTGCAGGAAAGCACAATTCAATGCCTTCAATCCGAAATCTGGAAGTACGTAGCTTTCAGGGCTTTTGCACAAAGCAGCCTGACAGGGCACCCTCCACATCGTGGCTCTCCAGCATCTCAGGGCTGAGCAAACACGCAGCAGGACAACACTGGTGGCCTTGGCTCCACCTGATGCCATTGCTCCCAGCCCTCTCCCTCTTGCTTTCACAAACTGCATGAAAGATTTAGTAGGCAACTAGATCATGGTAAGGAAGCAAGGACCAAACTCAGCCCAAACACTGAACAGAGACAAACAGAGGCTCCTCGATCGCCCGGCAGCTGTGTGAAGGCATCCTGATGCTGCATGAGGTCACTAGCCCAGAGTTAGTACAGGTAGGGAGAGGCAGAGGAAGCAAACATCAGAAGAGATGTGCATGTGCCCATACTGACCCAAAAAAAGGACTGAGCCTGCCAGTTCATGAAGGGTGTGCACCCTTCTCTCTGGCTGTGTGTTTGGTGGGGACCAGCAACGCCTGTAGCCCCGGTGTGCCCCAGCTCCTGAGCGAGCCGCCGGCACAGATACGGGCCACAGTTGAAGACAAAGATGAAGCATTGCCCCGGGGTGCAAACAGAGCTC
>NW_009713130.1:0-1641 GCF_000703405.1 Apaloderma vittatum | reverse complement strand
GTCTCGTGGGAAAGTAAATGAGAAGCACACCTCCCCCCCACTGCTGTTATAATGCTCGGGGATGCTGAATCACCTGTGGGGTGTGCCTGGCCTGTACCTGTCCTGGCAATGTCTACTCAAAATCCTCTGCACCCCTGCCGAGCTGGGTCAGTTCTGGGTCCTCCAACACAGCACGGCTGAGCTGCTGCAGAATGGCAACCACACATGCCCCTCTAGAGGATGTAACTCCGCCTATGGCCTGTTACTGAGATTAGTATGATATGAGGCAGAAAGCTGAAGCCTTTCTAGGGGTTGTGCTGGGCTTTCTTTGGCCTCCCTTTACCTCCTCCCCAAATCCACTGCTACCAGTTATCTCACAGGCAGAAGAGTGAAGGAAATGGGTTGTTGTTGGAAGTAAGGGCCTGATGCAGAAGGCATTCAATTTCAAGCCTTCGTACTGCAATTCTTGATAGAGTTGCTGGATTTTTAACAACGTAGTATGGGTTAAAGCCAAAAAAACCCTACTGTGGGCATGTTGAGGAGTAGGGAGGACCAAGGAAGATAAAGGTAACAACATCTTTCAGGAGGTGTAGAAACATTTTATTTCATTTGCTACACCCTGGTTTAAATAAAATGCCCGTTCAAAGGCCAAGTTTTATCCTTTGTTTCTGTGAGGGGGTGGCAACTCTGCGTTACTTGCACCTTTTATCTTCGCAGGTTTTGTTTAGTTTGGGCTTTTTTCTTTTTTTTTTCCTTCCACTGAAATATAAAGGGTAAGAGGCCGTAGGGTTCTGTGAACTGAGCTGGTTAATAGGAAAACAGCTCTGCCTTAAATTGCTGGGGTGCAAATGCAATCAAGGGGTGAGAATGGACACCACCCTCGGTGGCCAGCACAGAACCTTTCAGGATTCAAACCTCTCTCTTTCAGGTTGCCGCCCAGCTGGGCAAAAGGCAAAGTAACACACCCTGATTCCAGCAGGCAAACAACCGCTCCCTCCGAAGTGGCTGAGGTGTTGGTAGCAAGGCAAGCTGCGGCCCACCATTCCTCGGAGGTGGAAGGATGAGAATTTAAGCAAAAAAAAGCCTCTTCCAGACAAACCGTTGCTGTTGCCGGCAGTGTTAGGTCTGTTTTTAATGGTTTAGGAACGGAAGGTGCTTTCAGCATTAGATGGCTTTAGTAATACATAATTAATATAATTGCACTTCCGTCGTCCGCCGAGGGGTTGGGAAGGCCCTGCCTAACTTGTGAAGCTGTAAAAAGAAAAAGAGAAGGCTGAACGAATCGTAATGCATTCAATCAGTGGAAATCATGTAGGAGCAAAGTCCAAGTTGCTAAAACCATTTTATTCTGGTCGAAACAGTGCATTTGGACTTCCGAAGCTGGTCGTGCTTCATGGAGCAGCGCAAGGAGCCTTGTACGTCCCTGCCGCCAGATTTGATCCTCCACCCTTGGGAAAACATTCTGCCTGGCCCTGATTCACCCTCACTCTTAAAAAGCCCAGGAGGTTGTTCCTTGAAATTAAATTAAAGACAAACTACTGGTTCCTGCTAATGCGGAGTGGGGGGGGGAATTCCTTAGGAGTTGAATATATTTCCTTGGATATTGGGGAGGATTTCTTTAGGGAAAGGGTTGTCAGGCATTGTGGTTGCCCAGGTCTTTGC
>NW_009713129.1:92632-111316 GCF_000703405.1 Apaloderma vittatum | reverse complement strand
TGGGGACTGTAGGTACGCTCAAACAACTTGCGCTTAAGGTGTCAGAAAACACAGACATCTGGATTAGTGCCTGGCCTTGTGTGCTTAACAGCAGCACACCCATACTGAGATAACAGAGGTCTGGGATTGATGCAGGGGCATCTCTCGCATTCCTACCCTGCAAAACAGAGAATGTGAGTCCTGGGAACTCAGGCAGAGCAGCAAGTAAAACATAACAATGCAGTGGGATAAATACTACGCACTTTCTAGCAAGGACGTGTTTTGGTTAAACCTTAAAATATGCTTCTCTGTGTTAAACTTGTGTTCGATAGAATTTGTTGTGGTGGGGAGTGTTTTCTTCTGTTCCTTTTCATTTATAGTGCTGCCTAAGGGGTATGATTCATGGAGTTGTTTTATTGATTGGAATATTGATAACATTGCTTATATTGGGATGTATTTTAAAATGTTTTATGATAGCAGTTAAATGTTTACTGATATGTTTAGTTATTGGTTGTATTGTTTGGACGTGCTTAAAGAAAGAATTGCAAAGGATAATAGATCAAGCGTGGATTGTCCAAAAAGAAAAAGGAGGACGGCATGGAATCATATCGGTGTGATTGTCGTTAATCGGTCGGCTCTCCGAAAGGGACCCTCTTCAGCTGCCCCATCCAGAGAACAGCTTGGGCACCTGGATATTTGGGCTTTTCCTTCTACCCAGTTGACTTACCTTGGTAAGACTTTCTGTTGTATTTATTTTCCTGTTTGGAAGCCATGCTGCTGTGTATTAGCCTCAGTGAAAAATTACATCTTATGGGAGATTGGCAACACAAAATAGTCTCTTCTCCCAAGCAACAAGTAATAGAACAAGGGGAAATGGCCTCAAGTTGGACCAGAGAGGTTTAGATTGAATATTAGGAAAAGCTTCTTCACAGAAAGAGTTGTTAAGCACTGGAATAGGCTGATATTGAAATTGCTGCTTTTAATACCAAAATATCAGTGTCTTATTGTGAACTCATGTTTGCCTATCTGCTTTCAGTTCCCATGCTATACCTCCTGTTACCTTCTCCTTTTGAAGCAAGGACTACCTTGTTTCATTGTCTGTGTGATGGTTGCTGTGCTCCTGTTAGGAAAACAAACAATTCTAGTGATCTGTGCAGCATGCTCTTTAAATTGTCATGAGACTACAAATCTATTGTCACATTGAAAAAAATACGATGTATTTTACTAAAATTGTTACTAAACCAAATTATTTGACCAGAATCATGTTGACTGCAAGTGAAAAATACTGGGGCTTTATGATGGATTATTTGCTTAGGGGTGAATATGAGCCGCAATTGCAAAGAAGGTGAACTATGTGCTGAGCCACTTTGGGAGGAATGTGGTCCACAGGTCAAGGGAAAACATTACACTTCTTTTCTTGGTGAGGCTGTTAGTAGGGCACTGTATCTAGTTTTAGGCCTGTGTTGCTCAAGAAGGATGTGGGAAAAACAAAGAAGGTCCAGTGAAGTGCTACCAAGAAGACTAGGAGGTGGACCACATACTGCACGAGAGGAAGATGGTGAGGGACGTAACAGCAACCTGCAGCTACTTGAAGGACATTTACAAAGATGATGGAACCAAAGTCTTTTCTGTGATGTACAATGATGTAACAAGCATTATACTTCTGGCAAGGGATTTAATCCTGGAAACCCAGAATGCTGTTAAGTTGTGGCACCTGACATCCACAATAAAGTCATGCTGTCTGCAGGCTTAATCTGTCCTGAAACAGGTGATTTTGGGGCCTTTGTAGGGAGAACTCTGGGATTCTTGATACGACACTGGCCAAGTGATGCCTCTGAAAAGGCAGAAGGAGGCTGCACAATGCGTCGTGGTCTGCTGCTGTAGCAGAGGAGTGCAGTACCACCTGAAAGCACAGGGCATATTCAGGATCTCATTTCAAGGAATATCAGCTGGATGGCTTACTCACAAGGGTGTGGTGGAAGTCATCTAGAATCACTTTTGTGCTAAGGATATGAAACTTCTGTATGACTAGGTGGAGGAGGCTATTTAGTATGGAAAAGATGACTGTGGTGTGGAGAGGGAGGACAGAAATCTGAGTATCATGGAGAAGGTGAATACTGGTTATTTAGCTGTTTGCTATGTTCCAACACAAGGACTGAGAGAACATGAAATAACAGTAATGATTAGAACTCTTAAAATGAACAAATGTTTGTAGTTCTTCATACCACATGGGGTTAATAGCATAGCTAGGGACCTCCTTGCTGCAGGATGTTGTGATGATGAAGGTTTACATAATTTCAAAAGGAACTTGATGGAAGAAAAAAGCCATTGAGTCCTGTTGAAACTTTTGGCTCTGTAGATCCTTGGACTGCAAATTACTGGAGTACTGGAGAATATATGGAAGAAGTACCACTATACGCTTACTGTGCTCTTCTACTCTTCCCTAGGTACCTTGGTGGTGGCCGCTCTTAGAAACAGAGTATGGGGTTAGGCAGGCTGTTAGCATGGTCATCTACAGCCTTAAAAACAGGGTGCTGTGAGGCAAATAAGGAATGACTATTGATTCCTCAGGGCTGCTGATTTTCCTTCCAGACATAAAGAGAGAGATAGACACAAAATAGTTGTATGTCGAATCTCGCACTGGGAGCTAGTCTATGCATGGCTGCCTTGCATGGGTTTCTTTTAATTTTTCATGTAATTTAATGTTTGTGTTTTAGTTCATTACAATTCTTAAAACAAGACTCTTAAAAAGATTTTTTTCCTATCCAGTGACCTACAAAAAGTAATTGCTGCCTTTCCAGACATTTTGTTTAAAAATTAATCATCAGAGTAGTCCAGTAGTGAAACTACTCTATTAAAAGGAGATAATGTTTTAAAAACTCCCACCAAAGACACTTACACTGCTACTCAGAAGAAAAGCAAGTCACTTGGTTTGAGAATTGCATGAGGAAATTGCAGTACCTGGTACAGCCCCTCCTGTAAGCCCAGCAGCTCCCTCCCTGCTCATTGGCAAGCCTATGCCACCTGGAAAAACAGGTGCTGTGGTGACCCAGCTCCCCTGGATCCCACTGCCCACCCAGTGATGCTCTTCCCTCCCGGTGGCTGCGCTCTGTGCCCTGGCAAGAGGGACACCTCCCAAACCTTGTCTGAACGGTTCTTCCCAGCAGCAAAGGATATACCAAGAGCCAGATACCAGTGGTACCTTCTTCAGTAATTACACTGGAGTGAGTGAGCCCCAGCAGCAGGTCCGGGCAGGAGATGCACTGTCTTCAAACACAGAGAGCTTTACGTCTGATCCCCGGGCACAGACCCTGGCCACTGTGCATAGAGGACCACTGCCAGACTTTGTCCCTCCTTTAGTGCTGCAGCAAGATACAGCATCATCTTCCAGGCCTCCGTGGACTTGGGACCAAAAAAGAGGTGTCTCATTTTCCTGCACAGCCCCTCAGGGGAGGGAGGCAGCGGGGCTGGAAAGCTGCAGCTTTGCTACCAGCACAAGCCCTGGCTCTCTGTGCACCAAATGGGTTTCCTCTGGCCCCGGGTGAAGTGTCGCATATGCTTCGGCATGCTCCCGGCACCACTTACTTGAAGAGGAGAGCAGTCCAAGGCCATCTGTGCTTTTTCTGTGCTATTAAGAGATCAGCAGCTGGCCATATCTCTCTAATAAATTAAGCAGTGCCAGGGCACATCACTGGACTTGATTATTTATATTGTTAAATTATTGAAATGCCCCCTGGCTTGCTTTTGGCCAGACAGTGCTTTCCCAAACGATTCTCAGGCACAGTTCAGAAGTTAGCTTAGGGCCAGGGACTGCTCCCAAGCGTGGTGTAGCTACAGCCATCCTGTTTTTAAGGGTAAGATAGTTTAACAGTATGGATACAGGCTGTTTCGTGCCTTGTGGCCTTAGCATCAGGGAGCAGCCTCAGGTAAGCCTTAGTCAGCAATCCAGGTGTAGCTTTTTGGTCCAGACCTTCTTCATGCTATCAGAGCAGTACAAGTTTAAAAATCCGGTCCTGAAAAAGAAATCCATCTCATCCAAACAATCGTGGGTTGTTTTTTTTATTCCTTATTTCTGTTTGTTCCTGAAATATCTGCCCTGTTCTCTTTGTTTGAATATTTTTTTTTCCTCCAGCAGCTCGTATTACTCTACTGTTTCTAAGGGTCACATGAAAGCATTAAACTTTGCTCTTAGTGTTTTAGGGGATTTCTTCTAGGATGGCAAATGAAGTGTTAAAGCCACAAAAAGGGTTTAAGCATTTTATCCCATCTTGGTAATAGCTCTCTAAAAAGCCTGTTTCAAACACATTATGTATACATACACCCACATTATATATATATGCATGCACATATAACATTCAATAACTTGCTTTTTTTTAAAGATGAAAAAATCTTATGATCTCAACATTCAGATGAGCACCTTAATGTCCTTGCATATAGTCACAGCTCTAAGTTTTTCTTTTACTGTTAAATTCTTTTCCCAATGGATTAAATATTTCCCTGCAACACAGACATTTTTATAAACAATAAATTTAATTTATTCTCCATGGAATCAACCCAAGTGTTCAAGCTTTACTTTCTTCATTACTATTTCAAGTCTAATATTAGCTGTGG
Source organism: Apaloderma vittatum (assembly GCF_000703405.1). NCBI lineage: Eukaryota > Metazoa > Chordata > Aves > Trogoniformes > Trogonidae > Apaloderma > Apaloderma vittatum. The sequence goes on along the minus strand of NW_009713129.1, from coordinate 106,726 downwards.
AAACTGAAGACTTAATACCCGCTGTTTCTTGGACAAACTTAATATCTTCCTGTATTCTGATCCAGAGAGTACAAAGTAAGAGAAAACAGCTCTGCTTGTATCCTTACTCCCTGCTGGAGTCACAGAAGCATGCACTCCAGGGCTATGAACATTTTGTTGGAAATTTCATCCTTATTTTAGCCTTACATTTAGAAACTTTCAACAATGGGAGAGGCTGCATCTTCTTAAGCCACAGCAGAACATGCCCTTGGTATTCCTAAGACTCTTCCGCGCTGACCCAGAGGAAAACCTTCGTACCAAAAATCCTTAGGCAACCATTAAATCATAGAATGGCCTAGGCTGGAAGGGACCTTAGAGACCATTTAATCCAACCTCCCTGTTGTGGGCAGGGACGCCTCTCAACTAGATCAGGCAACACATGAGATCAAAGCTCCGTTCTGGTTTTCTACATTCCCACAGAAATGGGGAATGAATGCATGGTCTGAAGAATGATGCTGGGATGAAAGAGGCCACTTAAAATTTGCCTTGATTTTCCCTGGGTTCTGCTAAGAAAGAAAAGGTTTTTAAACCTACACCCTTGCTCTCCGAGTTCACCAGCAGGTATCAGTAAGGGTTTTCAACAACCTACTGATTTTGCCAGGAAGAATTATGCCATTGCAAGGATGGAATCAAATGCCTAATTTTAGCTTTAGATCTTTACCAATTGTTAATGACATCCTATACTTACTTTCATTATGAGACTAGAGTTTGAAACCTTCAGAAACTACTCTCAGCCCCGTGGACCTGGATCTCATCTTTTAGGGCTTCTGCTCTCACCAATGGCAGAGGCTGAAGCCAGAGCAAGCAAAAGATGAGGACTCCTGGCAGCGATATTGAGTATGAGAACAAGCTTCCATGCAGCTTGCAAGAGAATAGCCAAGATGTGAATCTGCCTGACAGTGCACCGGAGAGCAAAAAATACATAATGAGGAAAGGCAGAGGTTAAGATGTGTTTGAACAAGCAGCCAGTTGTAGAATAGAGTGCTTGGGGAAACAAAAATTAAACAACCGAAACCCAAGAGCTTACTTCGAGTCATACTGTGGAAAAAAGAGTTATGCCTCTGTTGACAAAGGGGAAGAGAAAGAAAGGAAACAGACAGAAGGCAGAGCAGAGGATTAGGGAGGATTCATGCTCAACAGAAACCAATGATGTCAAATCACAGAGTAAATTCAAAAAGTTAAGATAGTCTGAGGGATTTTGCTGCTTTAAAGCTTTTAGAAATCTGTATAATATACTCACTTATTGTCACAAATGAAAACAGAGCGAATGGGTTTATACTTTAACAAAGGATTGATCCCAAGTTCTCCAGATCCTTCATAGTTTTCCTGAAACTAATTCACTTCATTTGGGCTCAGTGAAGAACATCATACACACAGAAGAATAATTATTTCAATCTTTAAGCAGGTCTAGTCGAGAGGTGGCGTCCCTGCCCAAAACAGGAAGGTTGGACTAGGTGATCTCTAAGGTCCCTTCCAGCCTATGCCATTCTATGATTCTATGAAAGATAAACTTTTTATATCCTATCTAAAATGCCTGTTATTGCATGTTTGTCTTCCCTTGTAAATCAGAGCATAACCCTGTTTGATAGCAGACAGAAATCCATGACATTCATTTATCTTATAAGAAAAACATAATGAAAAGACTGAAGAAAAGTATCTCTGAGGTTTACTGGATGTGATTAAAAGACAAAGAAAGTTAGATTGACATATTAAAAGCATAAAAGCAGATAATTAGATTTTGCTGGCGCTGCTGTGTCCTTTGCTCCCTGTCCAGTCCAATTCAGTCCCACTCGAAGTTAATCCACTCCAGTGGAAATGTTGTGGCCGTGGGTAGGCAAATGTTTGCCCATAGTGGTCGAGATCTAAAAAATGTTTTCTCAAGCACTGTTTCAATGGAAAGGTCTCTGATCTCCATTTTTGTGCTGTGTATAAGGTCAGGACAGAGCTCCCAGTTGCCATGTGGCTCTTGTTCCTGCCCTAGGCCCCTCCTGAGTCCTAGTTGGAGTGACATGTGTGCAGCTCAGACACGGCGAGTGTGAGCATGGTTATCAAGGGGAACATGAGCAACAAGTGCTGAGTCTTGACCTAACAGCCTTGGAGCCATGTAAGGAATTAAATATGATGTATTTTGTAGAATCTGTGGGATAGTGGCTATTTCTCTCCTTCCACTACCCCCAGTGTGACTAGCCAAAGGATCAAGGTGGTGTAAAGTGTGAACAGAGGGATGTTCTGAAACCTCTATTAGCAGAGGTGCTCTCCACCATATGATGGGGAAACGGCAAAGTCATTGTACAGCCCTCATACAACTTGTAGTTACAGCTAGAGTTGGCTAAGGACATCCTGCTCTGTGAGGAAAGCTCAGTGTCCCTCTCTGTGAGGAAAGCTCCAGGTGGGTAATGGGAAGAGAATTGGAGAGAGGGAATATGGCAGTTTTACATAACTCTGAGTATATAAATCAGATGATTTTGTGAGGCTTGGAGAAAGAGCTGGAATTTTAGAAAGCAGAGTTGGAGGGCAGGAGCCTGAGGTTTCTTTCCTCTTTCTATTTCCCCTTGGGATATGGGACTTCCACTTCCCCCCGAGACCTCTCAGGCAGCAGAGTATCCCCCCTGCCTCATGTGGTGACCTGCTCCTTTTCAGCCTCCCTTTGCAGGCATCCCACACTGCTGGTGAATCTTAATCTCCTGAGGAGGCAAATGACGGGATCGGTCAGAGATCCTAAAGAAGGGGCTAGGAAACCAGGGCTTTCTGTTTCTCCGGTTGCAGAAAAAGCCATTTTCTCTAGCCCCTCCAAGAGCATCAGCCAGAGATGTCTTAACTTCAACAACTCCTTTCTATGTCAGTGACTCCCAATTTGTCTTCGTCTGAAGCTCAGGGCACCAAGGCAAAGGGAGTTGTCATCTACTCTGGGAAGATCTGCCCCCTTTGCAAGGTGTGAGTGTTTTTTTTTTTTTTTAATTGCTTTATGTTTGGGGATTTTTTTTCCTTATCAGCAAGAGTTTGAAGCTTAGATGTTGAGCTATTTATTTTACTCTTAGGATACTGTAAATTTTCCAAGATTCAGAGGAACATAGAATAGGTGCAACAAAAAACTTTGTTATTATGTTTTGTGGATTGACAGGAATAACTTAGTGGAGTGCTTTGGAGGCTTAGAGTTACTTTGTTGTCCAAAGTAAAATAAGAGAGTGTGTTGGTATTACCAGAGAAAAGAAAATTTACGGCTTTTCTCACAGCTTTACTCCTACTCTAAATTTTTAGTGCTTCTCTCTCAGATTTGTAAGATGACAAAGTCAATGACTTGGAGACAATGAACTAACCCAGTTAGCCTTGCATCAAAGCCAATATAAAGCATCTGGTGATGTTTCCACCCCTACAACATGGGCTTAGAAATCTTTGAATCTGATTTGACAGATGGCTCAAAAAATAATATCATCATTCTATGTACAAAATCTTTCCACCTTAACGCTGTTCGGATTCTTTTGAAACTCTTTCTTCATCTTTGCTGCTAACTTTAGGTAATATGCCCATTTCCAACAGCTTTCATGACTCCAGCCTCACAGAAGATCACAGTTTAGCCATTTCTCCTCAGTCCACTTTGATTTCTGTTATGACAAAACTCCTCCTGGTAGTCAGATACATAACTAATGGTAATACAAGGCAATATTTCTAAGCTTCTGCAGAAAGCATTGTTTGCTTCTTTTAAATTTTTTTTTTAGTTGGTTCTGCTGCTGTGCTAATAGAATTCTGTGCTATTTCAGTAAAATAACAATATTTCATTTGTTCTTTAAAAGGATTGAAAACTTCTTTCATCTGAGACCTAAAAGCCAGATTGTTATTTGCATCAGAAACTCAGTCATGAACTAAAATGCCATTGTGCTTGATGCTTTACAGACAGGCATTAAAAGAGATTAAAACGCAAGTATAAAAGGAGAGTCATTAGGCAAATGAATTGTCAGAGTGGCACAAGGAATGGGTAAAATACCATTGGTCATCAGTGGGGATTGCATGACTGCATACAGCAAAGAACCTTTGTTTTCTCTGAGATTTTGTGCATGGAAAATCTTCCAGTAAGGCTATGAAAAAGTACACAACTACAGTTCCAGAACAAGGAAGCATAGACAGAAGAGTATTTGCAAATATCTCAACTATGTTTACTTTTTATTATAGTCCCTTTAAATTGGGAGACTGCATCAGTAAGAGCATGGAGTCCTGGTGCACACAGTTTTCACTTGCACTGCAAGATTTTTGCTCATCCTGAACCTTTGATAAGACGTGCAAGCTCCTAGCTTCCTAATTAACTTTTGCAAGGGATAGTTAGGAGCTTAAATCTTTAATTGAATCTGGCCTTTGATGGACTAGTGATTTCACAGTAGTGTAGTAGATGCTTTATACAATGTGATTAAAGCCCCTTCTGTTGTTTGACTGAAATATAAAGTTCTTCTACTAATAGTACAACCCTAAAATGGAAAACATGGTCTAACAAAACGCTGAAGTGACACAAGACAAGACATAGACTGCACTCATGACTTCTAATCATCTGCAGTTTTACAGGATGAACTAGATATCTGAGGGTTAATGTTTCTTATATATTGTACTGGCTATATAAGTTTAAATTAGAGAGATCTACTCATGTATGCAGAGATACAAAAGTAGAGTTCAGGCTACTTTCTCCAAGGTAGAATGCCAAAACCAGCATCACAATCAGTCAAATCAGTTGGCTGATGATTCCCTGCTCTATGTGGCTTTGATATTTCTCCATTAAGAATTATGTTATCTGCCCTGCCTGGACCACTTGACTGGTGCTGCTTTTCTAGAGGTACTTGCAGACCAAATGTATCTGCTGTGCCAGTTATGGTGCCCAGGTGTCTTATTTGACTTCACTAGAGAATAAATGCACAACAGCTGCAGTGCAGGGATGGCAAAACGAAAGTTAATACCCTCTGATAGCTCACAAACATATCTCCTTTGGGAAAGTGCCCAAGAATCAAAAATAAAATGCTATGGAGAACAGCAGATTGTAATAGTTTAGTGGGTTGGTCTAGAAATAAAGTCTGCAATATAAATATAAAAAGAATTGCCACATGGTTTTTAGTGACTGGAGGGAAAGAAATGATTATGTTTTTATATGGGATTAGTGGTAAATTTAGAGTGATATCTTTAATTAAACTTGCAACTCCTTGGGCATGACTAAAGGAAAAATATATGATCCTAGTATTTTTAAAGTGTACATTGTGATTTTTGTTGGAATAGCTGTAGGATTGACATCTACTAAGATTAAAATCCTGAATAAATTACCCTGTGAGACTGGCTCGTAGATAATATTTCAACAGTACTTTGTGAATTTTTTTTTTTATAATCAAAAAACATTCAGGAACACATCTCATAGTTTTTTGAGTTTACCAATAATCCAAAGAGGTTGATTTTTTTCTGAATAAAGAGGTATCCTGATGTAACAAACTGGATCTAGGGTCTGAAATTGCAAGACTCAAGACGAGTTTGGAGACACCCCTGGGGAGCATGGCACTACACCAACAGCACTCCATCCACATCTTTCTGATTTTGGGACACCCACGGCCATAGTGATGTCAGCATGAATCCTGAGATTCGGGGTCATGGTTAGGGTTAGGGTTCAGAGATCCATAAAGGCTGCAGTTTCAGATACAATTGGCATGGACAAGGCATTCCAAGGGGAGCACAGCACTGCACAAACTGTGCTCCATCCACACCTTTCTGATTTTGGGACACCCATGGCCATAGAGACTTTTGAGTGAACTGTGAAATTCAGGGTCATGATTAGGGTTAGGGTTCAGAGATCTATAAAGCCTGGACCTCTAGGGGCATGTGGACGTCGTAATCAAGGAGCAGCATGGCCCCGCACCAACACTGGTCCATAGATACATTTCTGATTTGAGGACATCCATGGCCATAGAGATTTGAGCCTGAACCCTGAGATTCAGTTTCATGGTTAGGGTTCAGGGACCCATAACGCCTGTCCCAAAATCAGAAAGGTGTGGATGGAGAGCTGTTGGTGCTCCCCTTGGAATGCCTTGTCCAGCCCAAGTGTCTCTGGAGCTCCAGGATTTATGGATCTCTGAAATCTAACCCTAACCATGACCCTGAATCTCAGGTTTCAGGCAAAATTCTCTATGGCCATGAGTGTCCCAAAGTCAGCAACGTATGGATGGAGCACTGTTGGTGCAGTGCAGTGCTCCCCTTGGAATGCCTTGTCCGGCCCCAGTGTCTCTGGATCTCCAGGCTTACTTATATTTACATGTGTATATTCTGTTATTCTGATTGATCTCAGAGTGTATCAACAGGGTTATCAGTTTCCTGACGCACAGATTTTGTAGTCAGACCCTGGGGTTCTGATTCTCCAATCTCTTGTCACAACTAATTCATTCCTGTAATTTCACTTTTAATCCAATGTCTCAGTAGCCAAACAGTGTAACTTTAGCCTGTTTTGCACTGAGTGGCTGTTAAGGTATAAGTGTTGGTTTTGATAATTTGCTAAGAATTGCTGGCATTGGGGCAGAACTGATGAGGGTGGACTCCTTTGGGTTTCCAGGAGGAGAAAAGATGGGTCTGAAAAGCCAGAAAGCAGGGCTGTGGCCATAACCAGCAATTATGCTGGTAATGCTGTTTATGCAGCCTGATCAGTTGTAAAATTCTGGACAGTGACTTTTTGAGATTGTGTTGATCTTTGGTATTTAAAGTGTACTCTTTAGCTAAATGCTTTTAAATGTTCTCTCCTCTGTCCAGTTGAGGAGGGGGTGTAACAGAGCAGCTCTGGTGGGCACCTAATGTCCAGCCTACCATAATAGTTCTGAAGCAGATCTCTCTCTTATGCATGCACCAGTTACAATCTCGCTACTGTGTTCTGGACCGCTGGTTTTGACACCCCATTTCACCTTGCCTTAGGTTTTTTTACCAACCCTGAGCCACAGCTCTCCTGATCCCAACTTTAACAACCCTCTGGAGTCAAATGAGGTTGGCACAACTTGGCGAGCCTGCGCTGGGCTGCTTGTTCATTTTATGTCAGCTCTTTATCCTAAGGGTATTCTTCATCAGAGCATCTCGTTTTCCAGAAACTGTTCTTTTAAATGCTTGAGTAATCACTCAGAGTTGGTCAGATGACCATTCATGCACAACAGCTAAACCAAAAGTCCAGGGAACAGAAAATTCATTCTCTGGCATCTTTACAGAAATAAAGGGAAACTGACTATTTCACAGCTAGGATGGGTTTGTTTTTTTTTTTTTTCACCAAATGCGGACTCTCTACAGGTGAAAATTACAGGAAGTGAGATTCACCCAAAGTGTCTTGCATGTTTGCAGTATACACTTTTGATCTCATCTAGTTTTGCCAGTTTTCTCTGTTGGTCTTCGAAGGTACCTAAATATTTAATTCAAGTATATATTTCAGGTACCAAAAGTTTTAATAAATCTTTTGACAGTTTCCATGTTTTGCCTTTTCCTGGGATAGCTCCATTTTAACTATCATTTTCCCCAGCTGTATGTTTACATGATACATGTCTCCTTTGTCTGCTAGAGCTGAACCAGTGTGGTACCTCTAGTATCAACACTGGGAAAAATCCCTCTCTGCCCTAGTTCAGGTTCTTTTTTTCTCTTTCCTCCCTTTAGTTGTTTCACAGCTCTTCTCTACCTCTGACTTGCTAACCTGCTTGTTCTTGCTTTGTCCGTGGCAAAAAGGAAAAAAGATAATGGATTAGTTCAGTTGGTTAAAGTTTAATTCCTCTTAATTGGAGGGGAAAATAGTGTTTATATTGTTTTAAGAGGTAGTGTCTGGGTAAAATCTGTCCCCTGATGTCCTAAGAGGGGTTCAGCTGACCACAGCCATCTGCATCAGTGCTTGATGACTCATCTCCCTCTCTGGTCGAGGGGGAAAAGTTGACAATTCTCCTAATCCTAAAGGAAGTATCTAAAACAGATGATGAAGTGCCCCTAGTATAATTAGTGCTGATCTCTGGAGTTAGGTGAGATCATCTCACCCCAGCTGTCTTTAACTGTCTTATAGAGACAGTTTGTATTCCAGAGGAAAATGTTTTAAGCAGTAATTTCAACAGCATTTCACCAGATATAAATTCATTCTCACTTGATTATTTGAATTTCTGTCAGGCTAGACAAGTAGTTTCATTTTGCCTACAGTAAATCTCTCTTTGCAGCTCCAGTGCATGCTAGCACAGTGCTGTAATGCTACCATCCGGAAGATGTTGCTGCTTTTCCTCCTTGTGCGTAAGGCTCTTTTCCTTCACCTTTGGTCTGAACTCGGTGCAGACCAAATCAGAGTGCTGCCTGCTTTGGGTTCACCATCCACAGTTTCTACAAGGATGGTATTTTGAGGTGGAGTTCACTCAAAATGTAACACTCAGAAATTCTGATGGAAATTTTCAAAACAGTATGGGGCTCTTGCCTGCGGGACACAGCTTAAATCCCCGTGTTCTATGGGAGCCTTTCAGACAAGCGCTCAACCTGCATAGCTATGCCTGGATGGAAAGGGCATCAGAGTCACTAGAGGAAAGGAGGAAGCTGAACCGAATTCTGTCCCGGTGGAGCATGAAGAAGTCCCACTGATTTTATATGTTTTTAACAGGGTTTAGCTGAATGCGTCTGGCAGAAATGCACTCCCCAAGGTGGTTGTGTAAAATCAGGTTGAACTCTCACTTCTTTAGCTGAAGAGACAGTAGGATTAAACTAGTACAGATGGCAGGGAAAAGAAAATGGAGGCAAAACATGGATTATACTTTTGTCTTAAGGTTTGGAGTGGGGCACTTTGTATTTGCATTTTCTATTACTTGGAGTCCCCTATAATTAATCTGCTGTCAGAAAAAATTAGTTTGTTGTTACTAGGCATGAAGAGCATCTACAGGGAGTTACTGAAGTAGCACCTGTGTTCCTGGCAAAGACTGGTGCCAGCAAGAAATACATTTCCCGGCTCAGCCACTGAGTTTTTGAGTACCCATGGGGAAAAGGAGCTGAAGAGGGGTTAAATAGGGATAAAATACATTTGCAAAGCTCTTGAGAACCCTGTAAATACTAACTGTAGGTTGCTGCGTGGCCTGTGGCTTAGGTGGTTGCCTCCAGCTTTCAGCCTGCCACAGCCCTGTGAGTGGGCATCTTGTGTCTGCTCAGGGGGCAGCTGAACAGCCTCTTGCCTCTGGATGTTTTTTCTGTCTTGAGTGTTGTGACTGGAAAAGTGGAAAACTTCTGTGCCTTTTAGGCAGCAGAGCTCACCTCCTGCCAGCAGCACATGGTGTGCATTACTTTACTGGCCAAGTATAGCAATCATCCTCTGTAAAGGAACCAGAGCAGCTGTTTTAACCAAAATCTGACTAGAGAAAACAGGCTTTTCAGGATCTGCAAGTGACTGTATTGCTTCTAGCTCTGCCTGTAAATGGACGTAAACATGGTAGGACATCTCTTTTCTAGAAGGGCTACTGTACTGTAGAGGGATGAGAATGGGAAGTCACATCTCAGATCCTACTCACTATAGTATGGACCCAGATACGGACTGCCAAATGCTGAGGTCTGTTTAACTTTACCCTGTCCTTGAGTATGATCCCTTCCAGCCTGGATGAACCAAAGAAGACACTGGTGTTTGTTTATCTCCCAAATATCCAAGAAAAATGCCTAGCTCATGGAAAGCCTCAGAGCTGACACTTAGCTTTTGACCACTGAGGACCTATCCTCCTTTCTTTTTCATGCAGGAATTTGGAGGAACTTGTATAATTGTCCAGATTGGCATGTATCTGGTAGCTCCAGACACATCCTTAACACACATGCGAGATGACAGTGCTCTGCAAGGGCAGCAAAGCTAACACTTGCAGTAAACATCAGACAGCCTCTGGGCATAACGTGCCTGTCCTTGGAGCTTAAATCCCCATGCCCTGAGAGCACAGGCTTGCTGTGCATGCGGAGACCATCTATAGGGTAGTGTAGACACATCCCCAAAGCTTTAGATTTGTTGCATGTGCTCTGCAAAGGGCATGTTCATGATTTCCTGGCAAATGTTTGCAGTGTCTATCTGTGACGGTCTAGAGATACAGATGGGGCGACTGTAGGTAGAAAGAGCTCACTGTACTAGAGTAGTTGCCAGATCTGAACAAGCTTTCTGGAGCATGAGCCCCTTTTGAGGTCTGCAGTAGAAGCAACTATTCTAGATACCTGCTGACAACAACTGCTCTGATATTTAGTTATTTACCACAACTGCTCTATTAATTTGGTATTTATCAGTTAGATTATCTCTGACAGAGATACAGTTGGCACCTAGAAACTATGGGAGATCTCTGTGTGTGTGTGGTGGGTTCCTGACTTAAGAAGCTGTACCCAGAGCATGGCTGCAGGTGTTAGTCTGAGCTACTGTTCTTAAGGTGTCATCATTAGATAAAAGTGCATTAAAGCACATGAAATATTTCTTGAATCCAGAGGTTCAAGGCAGTGGGAAAGGAAAGGGAAAGGCGAAAGGAAAGGGAGAAGGAAAAGGAAAGGGAGAGGGAAAAAGAAAAGGAAAAGGAATAAGAGGAAGAGCAAGAGGAAGAGGAAGAAGGGAGAGAAAGGAAGGTTGCCTTTACTTTTGTGAGACTGAAACACCTGTAGTGCATAGGAGGACTGAGGATGGATGTTAATCTTTTCAATGCCTTCACACTCATAAATTAGGGATACTTATTTCTAGAAACTACTGGATGGCATGTAACATTGGAAACAATAGTGTATATTATCTGGAACACATGGACTCTTGCATTAGAGTGCAGATTCCAGTACTAAACCTGCAGTTATTTGTCTAAAACCAATATTTAGCTAAAAAAGTGTGAAAAATAACTAATTAGACATGCAACTGGGTGTTTAAGCTCATGCCCAGCAGAAGTTTAGAGACAACGGATGTCACTGTAAGTGTGTAAACTCTTCTGAGTTTTCTCCTCCTTTTTAAAAGACTTTTTTTTTCCTTATGTTTCTTTTTAGTGCTTTTGGTATCAGATATTCTTTACCAGCTCTCTGTAGAAACTCTATTTAAAAATAATCTGTTTACAAAATCACAACTTGATATTTCTGTATACTTATCAGGAGGAGAAGAGTACTGTGTGTTTGCTCTACTTTATCAGCAGAACGGTAAACCAGCAAAGCTGTTACTAATGCTGTATAAATATACTGACAGTGCTGGTGTGCATTTCAATTTGAAATCAGACTGTAAAGTAGTCAGATGACGGTTTTATTATTGACACCTCAGCTGAATAGAAATCCTTATTAAAACTGGAGAATTCTAGATTCAAGTTCACTGATACTCAGTGACACAATCCTCTAGTGCCTCTAACTGAACAGATACCGTCAGCAAACATATTTCCTATCATGTGATGGAAACTGAGTGTGTACCTAATTTTCATCATTAATTACTTTTGGTAAGTTAGGTGGGATATATGGGAGGGGAGCCAGAGTTCATGTGTGTTAATTTTATTATTAACTTTTATTCTCTATTCCTGTCATTTAGAGATATCCTAACATGGTGCACCTTGTTTCATGAAGAAGAGACAAAGAAATAATTAATAAAGTACCTTTTCTCTTTGTACAGGTGACCTTTATCTCCAGGGATGCTAGCAGCACCTGGTTTTCCTGCCAGGGTTAAGGTTTCTCTAACCTTCTTAAAAAAGTTCTGGAACAGTAGGCATCCTTTTATCCACTGATCACTTGGGAATGGCCCTTTTAGGAAACTCCTTATATTAGGATCATTTCTTTAGTCTGTTCAAATAATTGCCTAAACAAATAAATGTATTATCTAGATTGTGTTTCATTGTGTGCTTGTGCCTCACGTCCTTATAAACAAATCAGCTTTGACAGGGGATAAGTCAGGAAGTTATTTTTAACACATCTGAGCAATTGACTCCCCATGGTAGCTTAGAGGTTATATTTATTTATTTATTTATCTTTTGAGCAGCCAGGCTGCATCTGAAAGGTGACAACTGGGAGTGCTTCTCCATTTATGTATGGATACATATGCGAGTAATATCCTGGCTTCACCTCAGGATCATACTCAAATATATCCCTTCCTTCTTTTCCTCTTTAGATAGTTTTGTAATGCAAAGGTATTTTCTCTGTACAAAGGGAATTACCCTTACCACAGACTTTGAGAGAAGTGCTAATCTTCTACAGCCAAGGAATAGATATCAGTATTGGTAAACAGTGCTTATAATTATGTTTTATTCTATTGTGGTGTTTGTTTTTATTTTGAAAAATTGAAATATTGTTAAAGCCAAGTTGATTATTTCATAGTTTTCAGTCTAATTCTGCATCACATAAGAATGACACTGAGTTTACCCTAGCTAGTATTCTGCATAAGCCATGAAGTTAAGATCAGAAGCAGAACAGTATTTACTCTCTCTGCAGACCTATGCTGCTGGTTTTTTAGATGGAGAAGAGAGGCCCAGAATGTTTAAACCCAAGACAGTTGCTTTTATCTGTAAGCTTCTGTAGGTCTGCACATGTTGTATACTTGCATGAAATGAAGAAAAAAGCTCGTAGAAAGAGATTTTTATAAAGGATTTGCAAACCTCATAAGCAATTATAGAAATTAATACAAATAGGAAATGTATATACATGTGCAAGCCACTACTCTCCAGCCATGTGAATACTATTGAAAGATTGTAAACAAAGGTAGAAGTGTTATTTCAGTCATGGCTTTGGTCTTCCTGTGTTAGATGAATAAGCAGTTCAGTTGGTTGGAAATATCATGATTCATACTTATTGTGTCCTCTCCTCTCCTCTCCTCTCCTCTCCTCAAGCTCGCAAAGATTATAATTTTAGCTTGTGGAAAAACTTGACACTTTCAAATTTGTCTGAATACACAATCAAACAAAAAAAAATCATTTACTAGCTTCCCACAGAATAAGAAGAATGATTCAGAACTATTTAATTGTTTCATTCAGATAACATCAAGATATTATAATGTAAAATATGTTATATAATTGCAACATAATAGAATAATACTTTGAGTATTTTATATAGCTAAGCAAAGTGAGTCAACACAAAGCAAACTTGATTTTAATCGTATTTGAAACAATATGCTGTAACATCAAAAGATAATGGAAAATTGAAATGATTCAAATTAATTTACATGTTATTCGCAATCAGATTTCTTTAATTGACATATTTCTTCCTGCATTGATTTTATTCTAGTTAAATTGTCTTTTTTAATGTAAATTTTGACCAGCACACTCTCTAAAAACAAACTCATTATTGACTAGTGGAGGAAATTGCTGTGAAAGTCACATGAGAAACATTCAGTAATTTTCTTTATAATCTTTTGTCATTGGCCATATTTGAAAAGTAGTTTAAGTAATCTCTGTAGACTTATTCCCCTATACTAAGACTCCATGCTTCCTTTCACAAATCTTCTAACCAGAAATCTGTATGGATGAGCTATGGCCAACGATGTGCAAGGAACAAATCCTCAGAGACCCTGGGACTAACATATCAACTGGGCAACACATGAGCAGCATGTCCATCCTTGCAGCAAAGCTATGCTGCACACAACTTGTGCTCAATAAATGTAATGTTTCCTGAAAATCGCTTGGAGGCACTTACCACATCATACGTCCATGAAGAAAACCAAATGCCTTCATGTAGGTGCTTAGGACCATTCTGAGTCGTCCAGCATGTAGAAGACATTCAAAGGGGTGGGTGGATGTAGCATAGGGTAACTGAGAGATCTTTGTCCATCTGGAGAAGCAGCTAAAGGACACATGGGATACTCCAGAGTATCTAAAGTGGCACTAGACACTTGTAGTGGATGAGAGGAAACATGCTCATGAAGAACATCAGGCGTATATATATGTGTGTATATATATATATATACATGGATATATATATATACACATGTATATACACATATATAGTTTTTTTTAATCTACCTCAACAAAATTTCTGAGCAAAAAGAAAGGATAATGTCTGGGGAAAGGAAGACATATAGTTCTAAAGGATATATGGTTCTAGATGGTCCAGAAATTATGATTTGTTCTTTCTATGTTTTTTTTTCCCCAGATGACAAAAATC